>NW_027664912.1:0-85756 GCF_963921795.1 Nannobrachium achirus
TATCTTCTTCACCAAAATGTTGCTTAAGGTGTCACATTGAAACTAGAAAAATATTGTTCCTTCGAAACAATTGTGGGCTCGCTTCAAGCCAGAAAACAATGGCTATAAAAGCACAAAATGTCAAGATCGCAGGCAGTGCTCTCTTTGACGTTACTGACGTCAAATATTGGTCCATTTTGTTCCAAAAATGTGTTATGCAAAAGTTGACCCGCTGGTGGCGCTATAACAGGCCAATGTGAGAAGGTTGGTATCTGTTCCTTGACCTATTGGGAATGTGCTTGCAAGATTTCACGCACATCCCAGGCTGTGTTCATGATTTGAGGTGTTTTTGGCTTTGGACACTTTATCGCTGCTTGCAGCTATATTTATTATTATTATTTTATAATTTTTTTGTGTGCACTTCATAGGCATGTTAGATAAAGGTCCTTAGATTGCGTGTAGAATGTTTCATGCAAATTGCAAAAAAAATCCTAGAATAAAAACGGGTTTAAGCGTTTTACAAACTGCTCAAAATTATATAGCGCCCCCCTTTGGCCATTTGGGGTAAGATTGGTTTCAGTGATATTTGAACTAACCCTCTACACTATTTTGTCATGAAAATGTGACTTTGCATGTATGTTTTAGAGGCAGAAGAATAATTTGCATAAAAATGCAATATTGTTTGAATTATTTAAAAAAGCATGTTTCAATGTTAAAGAAATCCGATCTGACAGATCTTTAGATATCGGTCCAAAGTTCACGTAAAAAAAGTTTTGTGCACGTGACGCGAAAATTCCAGAATAAAAGCGAGTTTACGCGTTTTACAAACTGCTCAAAATGGCGGAAAATCGAAGGGCGGAGCTTACTTAACTCATTCCCCGCCTCCCCCGATAGTCCCGAGAAAATCCCAATGTCGTTCCCCGCCAGGCCCGATAGTCCCGAGAATTTGCTTTTATATAATGTAATGTTTAATTACATTCTTCCACAGCCCGTCACAAAGTCTGAGCCTTTTATCTTAAAGGGAACCTAAAATATCACACATCAAAGTAAGTGTGTTTGAAAAAAATACTGTAATAATGTATAAATTGCAATACAAATGTATAAATCTCCCCATAACCCACAGTGAACTGGCAAAAGACGCATTTGAGCTCAAAAGGCTGGCTGCCGGAAAAAAAAAGAGAAGAAAAAAAAGTGTGAGAACAGCTGTGTGTGTGTGTGTGTGTGTGTGTGTGTGTGTGTGTGTGTGTGTGTGTGTGTGTGTGTGTGCTTCCCTCCAGGACCACTATATCTCTGTTTCAGTGGTCCCTGTTGGACCCCCTGATGGTGTTCAGTCCCATAAAAAAACAGTGCTATCAGTGAGATCTGCCTCTCTCTCTCTCTCTCTCTCTCAAGACACAAAACACACAATTATCGCCAATTCGCCATATAAATGCTTCTAAAACGTACCTGATAATGATGATGGTTGATTTGAATCCACACCCTGGGTTATAATCCATATATCCAGGCTATAATATTAGTTTTGTAATGGTATTTAGTCCACAAACAAGCCATGATCGCCTTTGCAAAGGTGGGGGTCCCTGGTCGCCTTTCTAACGGAACCAATAAGGGGTCCGCGGGTCCAACGCTTCGCCGACCTCCCAGAGCAGTGCGGAGTTACATAACATTGTAAAATCAATCAATAAGCCGATCATTTGTTACATAAAGTTCACATGATCCAGTTGCAGGGACAAGTGGTCCCTGTCGATGGGGTCTCACAAAGGGGGTCCCCTGGTCTCCAGCCAACACTTAGGGAACCAGGTGGGCGTGGGGGTCCCTGGCCCACGCTCCACCAAAACAAGCATCAACTACAGCCAACAAGCGATCGATCAACTACAGCCTCGCCTCGTTAGCAAACTGCGTCTGCCCTGCTCTAGCCAGGGCAGTGCAGAGGATTTTTTAGGGGCAGGGGGAGACATTTTCTAACATGTGCTAGAATGTGAAAATAGCAGATCTACAAGCTCTACAAGCTCTCAAAGTGTCGCAGAGCGACGTGTTGAGAGATTGCTGATCACCTTGTTGAACAAATGTCATAGCAATCCATTCTAGAGGTGTATTCTAGAAGTGTTATTGCGACCGTCAGGGAGCAGTTTACTATGAAAACCTCCACCGGCCGTCCGTCGGACGGTCACACGTCACACCTTTGCCCTGCTCATATCTCCGCATCAGTATATAGGGCTTGTTTGTTTATTGTATGACATCACGCCACATCATCAGCTGTGGACTCTGTGATGTCATCGTATCGCATCAGTATATAGGGCTTGTTTGTTTATTGTATGACATCACGCCACATCATCAGCTGTGGACTCTGTGATGTCATCGTATCTCCATATATGGCCATCTCCGTATATGGAGATATAAGTCGTCCATGCCCAAGTATGGGCTGGTGAGGTCAGACTTTGTGTGATGCGTAGGTTATCTCAATATATGGAGATTCAACATTCCAGGCAATGCTCTCTTCCCTGGTGAGAATTGCCCCTTTATATAGGGCTTGTTTGTGTATTGTATGACATCACGCCACATCATCAGCTGTGGACTCTGTGATGTCATCGTATCTCCATATATGGCCATCTCCGTATATGGAGATATAAGTCGTCCATGCCCAAGTATGGGCTGGTGAGGTCAGACTTTGTGTGATGCGTAGGTTATCTCCATATATGGAGATTCAACATTCCAGGTGTAACTATGGCTACCCGTATGACGTGAGAGGTGGAGGTTGTGATATTTGTGGAGATAAGCGACCAACGGTCGCTTATCTCCCGATTAGGGAGTCTTACTGGTTGTAAAGACTCATGCCCCCTTTGATGTCAATGTGTGTGTGTGCACCTGTAGGCCTACAGAGCGCAACTAGCATTTACACACAGAAACAGAGAGACAGCGCCCCCAAGTGACTTGTAGCAGACTTGTAGAATACTGTAGCAGTAATAGTATATCAATGTGAACTTGCTGTTTTTGGTCAGACATAGCATATAAAAATATTTTTCTCTGCATTTTTCTAAACAGAAAATTCTAAAAAGAATTCCTATTACATAATTACATTAGTACACTTATCTGATAAGTGCCTGACGCCATAAATACAAATATCAACTGAGTTATTCGCTCGAAAAGCCATCAATCACAAAAAGGTCAATATCTCCAGTTCTTTCAATTATAGCTGGATTTTGGTCAAAAATGGCTATTTTGAGATGGCTGCAACTATAGAAAAAAAAGCTTTTTATTTATTTATTTTATTTTTCGGTGAGACTAGAGTTTGTCCTGTTTCATTTGAGGTTCTGTATGACATTGTCGAAAAAATACAGAATTTAGGAAAAATGTCAATATAAAAAAAATATATCAATTTTTTTATTAAACAAAATGGCAGGAGAGCCATACAGTCAATGTTAAAATGGCGGCCAATGTGTTAACAACGACACAGATGTCTTCCGCTTGAGTCAAAGCACGCGTGTAACAAGTTGCATGTCTTCAAACGAAACGAGTCATGACTTATGCCCGTTTGAAGTTTGAATTTTCAGACGCTTCGTATAGCGCCCCCCTTTGGCCGATTGGAATAAAATTGGTTTCAGTGATACTTTGACTAACCCTCCACATCTTTGCCAAATGCCATGAACGTGTAACTTTGCATGTATGATTTAGAGGCCGAAGAATAATTTGCATAAAACCGCAATATATATTGAATTATTACAAAATCATTATTTAACGTACAAACTTCTCACCACATAGCCTGTGTAGATATAGGTTCAAAGTTCATGTGAAAAAAGTTTTGTGCACTTGACGCGAAAATCCCAGGAGGAGATAGATTTTTACTGTTTTTCATATAATTCCGAATTGTGGGAGACCTAAAGGTCAGAGGTCAAAAGTTAGAGGGTAAAAGTTGTTCGGCATGAGGAGACGCATAAGTGTATACAGGTTTCATGGCTGTATGTATAACACAGCATGAGCTATACCTGTTCAAAGATCGCACTTTCGAAGGCTTCCTACAGCCCCACCATTTGGCCGATTGCTATAAAAAATAATAGCACACTTCGCCACTGTAAACTGAACACATTGATGTTTTTATTTTCATTTTCTCACTAAGTATGTAGGAGTAGAAAGGAACCGAAGTTTTGAGGAGAACTTGATATGACTAGTATGCCTGATAGATAAATAATGACAATATCTAAAGTGTGCTCGCCTTACAGGCGAGCCCACAATGATTGATGAGGGCAATGTCTGACAATCTATTTTTCACCAAAGAACAAATCAAAATCTTAAGGCACACCGGCTAGGCCTATTCATATCCCTGCAAAACAGCCTCTAGAACATGTGTGATCACTCACTATAAAAAATATACTTCATTGCTATCGGGTGGAAACCTTGTATGTCCAAAACTGTTTATTGTGGGCTCGCCAGTACCTGGCGAGCACACTTTAGATATTGTCATTATTTATTTATTTATTTATCTAGTAAGTAGACGGGATTTTCGGTTCCTTTCTACTCCTACATACTTAGTGAGAAAATGAAAATAAAAACATCAATGTGTTCAGCTTACTGTGGCGACGCGTGCTATTACTTTTTACAGCAATCGGCCAAATGGTGGCGCTGCAGGAAGCCTTCGAAAGTGCGATCTTTGAACAGGTATAGCTCATGCTGTGTTATACATACAGCCATGAAACCTGTATACACTTATGCGTCTCCTCATGCCGAACAACTTTTACCCTCTAACTTTTGACCTCTGACCTTTAGGTCTCCCACAATTCGGAATTATATGAAAAACAGTAAAAATCTATCTCCTCCTGGGATCTTTGCGATACGCGCATGAAACTTTTTTCACATGAACTTTGGACCAATACGGTCAAACTAGTCTCGGCGGATTTCTTTTAAAGTGAAATATATTTTATTAATAATTCAATCAATGTTGCGGTTTTATGCAAATTATTCTTCGGCCTCTAAATCATACATGCAAAGTTACACGTTCATGGCATTTGGCAAAGATGTGGAGGGTTAGTCAAAGTATCACTGAAACCAATTTTATTCCAATCGGCCAAAGGGGGGCGCTATACGAAGCGTTTGAAAATTCAAACTTCAAACGGGCATAAGTCATGACTCGTTTCGTTTGAAGACATGCAACTTGTTACACGCGTGCTTTGACTCGAGCGGAAGACATCTGTGTCGTTGTTAAGTAAGCTCCGCCCCCCGATTTTCCGCCATATTGAGCAGTTTGTAAAACGCGTAAACCCGCTTTTATTCTGGAATTTTCACTCCACGTGCACAAAACTTTTTTTACGTGAACTTTGGACCGATATCTAAAGATCTGTCAGATCGGATTTCTTTAAAATTGAAACATGCTTTTTAAAATAAATTCAATGAATATTGCAGTTTTATGCAAATTATTCTTCTGCCTCTAAATCATACATGCAAAGTAACATGTTCATGGCATTTGGCAAAGATGTAGAGTGTTAGTCCAAATATCACTAAAACCAATCTTACCCCAATTGGCCAAAGGGGGGCGCTATATCATTTTGAGCAGTTTGTGAAACGCTTAAACCCGTTAGGATTTATTTTTGCAATTTGCATGAAACATTCTACACACAATCTAAGGACCTTTATCTAATATGCCTATGAAGTGCACACACACAAAAAAAAAAATAATAATGAATATAGCTGCAAGCAGCGATAAAGTGGCCAAAGCCAAAAACACCTCAAATCATGAACACAGCCTGCAATGTGCGTGAAATCTTGCAAGCACATTCCCAATAGGTCAAGGAGCAGATACCACCCTTCTTACATTGGCCTGTTATAGCGCCACCAGCGGGTCAACTTTTGCACAACACATTTTTGGAACAAAATGGACCAATCTTTGACGTCAGTAACGTCAAAGAGAGCACTGCCTGCGATCTTGACATTTTGTACTTTTATAGCCATTGTTTTCTGGCTTGAAGCGAGCCCACAATTGTTTCGAAGGAACAATATTTTTCTAGTTGTGGGCTCGCCTATAAGGCGAGCACACTTTAGATATTGTCATTATTTATTTATCTATCAGGCAGTCATATCAAGTATCAAAAAACTTCGGTTCCTTTCTACTCCTACATACTTAGTGAGAAAATGAAAATAAAAACATCAATGTGTTCAGTTTACAGTGGCGAAGTGTGCTATTATTTTCTATAGCAATCGGCCAAATGGTGGCGCTGTAGGAAGCCTTCGAAAGTGCGAACTTTGAACAGGTATAGCTCATGCTGTGTTTGAGTTACAGTCATGAAACCTGTATACACGTATGCGTCTCCTCATGCCGAACAACTTTTACCCTCTGACTTTTGACCTCTGACCTTTAGGTCTCCCACAATTTGGAATTATATGAAAAACAGTAAAAATCTATCTCCTCCTGGGATTTTCGCGTTACGCGCACGAAACTTTTTTCACATGAACTTTGGACCAATACGGTCAAACTAATCTCGGCGGATTTCTTTTAAAGTGAAATATAATTTTTTAATAATTCAATTAATATTGCGGTTTTATGCAAATTATTCTTTGGCCTCTAAATCATACATGCAAAGTTACACGTTCATGGCATTTGGCAAAGATGTGGAGGGTTAGTCAAAGTATCACTGAAACCAATTTTATTCCAATCGGCCAAAGGGGGGCGCTATACGAAGCGTCTAAAAATTCAAACTTCAAACGGGCATAAGTCATGACTCGTTTCGTTTGAAGACATGCAACTTGTTACACGCGTGCTTTGACTCAAGCGGAAGACATCTGTGTCGTTGTTAAGTAAGCTCCGCCCTTCGATTTTCCGTCACTTTGAGCAGTTTGTAAAACGCGTAAACCCGCTTTTATTCTGGAATTTTCGCGTCACGTGCACAAAACTTTTTTTACGTGAACTTTGGACCGATATCTAAAGATCTGTCAGATCGGATTTCTTTAACATTGAAACATGCTTTTTTAAATAATTCAAACAATATTGCATATTTATGCAAATTATTCTTCTGCCTCTAAAACATACAAGCAAAGTCACATTTTCATGACAAAATAGTGTAGAGGGTTAGTTCAAATATCACTGAAACCAATCTTACCCCAAATGGCCAAAGGGGGGCGCTATATAATTTTGAGCAGTTTGTAAAACGCTTAAACCCGTTTTTATTCTAGGATTTTTTTTGCAATTTGCATGAAACATTCTACACGCAATCTAAGGACCTTTATCTAACATGCCTATGAAGTGCACACAAAAAAATTATAAAATAATAATAATAAATATAGCTGCAAGCAGCGATAAAGTGTCCAAAGCCAAAAACACCTCAAATCATGAACACAGCCTGGGATGTGCGTGAAATCTTGCAAGCACATTCCCAATAGGTCAAGGAACAGATACCAACCTTCTCACATTGGCCTGTTATAGCGCCACCAGCGGGTCAACTTTTGCACAACACATTTTTGGAACAAAATGGACCAATCTTTGACGTCAGCAACGTCAAAAAGAGCACTGCCTGCGATCTTGACATTTTGTGCTTTTATAGCCATTGTTTTCTGGCTTGAAGCGAGCCCACAATTGTTTCGAAGGAACAATATTTTTCTAGTTGTGGGCTCGCCTATAAGGCGAGCACACTCTAGATATTGTCATTATTGTGGGCTCGCCAGTACCTGGCGAGCACACTTTAGATATTGTCATTATTTATTTATTTATTTATCTAGTAAGTAGACGGGATTTTCGGTTCCTTTCTACTCCTACATACTTAGTGAGAAAATGAAAATAAAAACATCAATGTGTTCAGCTTACAGTGGGGAAGTGTGCTATTACTTTTTACAGCAATCGGCCAAATGGTGGCGCTGTAGGAAGCCTTCGAAAGTACGATCTTTGAACAGGTATAGCTCATGCTGTGTTATACATACAGCCATGAAACCTGTATACACGTATGCGTCTCCTCATGCCGAACAACTTTTACCCTCTGACTTTTGACCTCTGACCTTTAGGTCTCCCACAATTTTGAATTATATGAAATACAGTAAAAATCTATCTCCTCCTGGGATTTTTGAGTTAAGCGCACAAAACTTTTTTCACATGGACTTTGGACCAATACCTATACAGTCTATGTGGTGAGAAGTTTGTACGTTAAACCATTAATTTTTAATAATTCAATTCATATTGCGGTTTTATGCAAATTATTATTCTGCCTCTAAATCAAACATGCAAAGTGTTACTTTCATGGCATTTGGCAAACATGTAGAGGGTTAGTCCAAATATCCCTGAAACCAATCTTATTCCAATTGGCCAAAGGGGGGCGCTATACGAAGCGTTTGAAAATTCAAACTTCAAACGGACATAAGTCTTGACTCGTTTCGTTTGAAGACATGCAACTTGTTACACGCGTGCTTTGACTCAAGCGGAAGACATCTGTGTCGTTGTTAAGTAAGCTCCGCCCTTAGATTTTCCGCCAATTTGAGCAGTTTGTAAAACGCGTAAACCCGCTTTTATTCTGAAATTTTCGCGTCACGTGCACAACACTTTTTTTACGTGAACTTTGGACCGATATCTAAAGATCTGTCAGATTGGATTTCTTTAAAATTGAAACATGCTTTTTTAAATAATTCAATGAATATTGCATTTTTATGCAAATTATTCTTCTGCCTCTAAATCATACATACAAAGTAGCATGTTCATGGCATTTGGCAAAGATGTAGAGTGTTATTCCAAATATCACTAAAACCAATCATACCCCAATTGGCCAAAGGGGGGCGCTATATCATTTTGAGCAGTTTGTGAAACGCTTAAAACCGTTTTTATTCTAGGATTTCTTTTTAGCAATTTGCATGAAACATTCTACACGCAATCTAAGGACCTTTATCTAACATGCCTATGAAGTGCATACAATAAAATAATAAAATAATAATAATAAATATAGCTGCAAGCAGCGATAAAGTGGCCAAAGCCAAAAACACCTCAAATCATGAACACAGCCTGGGATGTGCGTGAAATCTTGCAAGCACATTCCCAATAGGTCAAGGAACGGATACCAACCTTCTCACATTGGCCTGTTATAGCGCCACCAGCGGGTCAACTTTTGCACAACACATTTTTGGAACAAAATGGACCAATCTTTGAAGTCAGTAACGTCAAAGAGAGCACTGCCTGCGATATTGACATTTTGTGCTTTTATAGCCATTGTTTTCTGGCTTGAAGCGAGCCCACAATTGTTTCGAAAGAACAATATTTTTCTAGTTGTGGGCTCGCCTATAAGGCGAGCACACTTTAGATATTGTCATTATTGTGGGCTCGCCAGTACCTGGCGAGCACACTTTAGATATTGTCATTGTGGGCTCGCCTATAAGGCGAGCACACTTTAGATATTGTCATTATTTATTTATCTATCAGGCAATCAGTAGACGGGAACTTCGGTTCCTTTCTACTCCTACATACTTAGTGAGAAAATGAAAATAAAAACATCAATGTGTTCAGTTTACAGTGGCGAAGTGTGCTATTATTTTTTATAGCAATCGGCCAAATGGTGGCGCTGTAGGAAGCCTTCGAAAGTGCGATCTTTGAACAGGTATAGCTCATGCTGTGTTATACATACAGCCATGAAACCTGTATACACTTATGCGTCTCCTCATGCCGAACAACTTTTACCCTCTAACTTTTGACCTCTGACCTTTAGGTCTCCCACAATTCGGAATAATATGAAAAACAGTAAAAATCTATCTCCTCCTGGGTTTTTTTCGTTACGCGCACGAAACTTTTTTCACATGAACTTTGGACCAATACGGTCAGATTGATCAACCAGATTTTTTTTAAAGTGAAACATAATTTTTTAATAATTCAATTGATATTGCGGTTTTATGCAAATTATTCTTCTGCCTCTAAATCATACATGCAAAGTTACACGTTCATGGCATTTGGCAAAGATGTAGAGGGTTAGTCAAAGTATCACTGAAACCAATTTTATTCCAATCGGCCAAAGGGGGGCGCTATACGAAGCGTCTGAAAATTCAAACTTTAAACGGGCATAAGTCATGACTCGTTTGAAGACATGCAACTTGTTACACGCGTGCTTTGACTCAAGCGGAAGACATCTGTGTCGTTGTTAAGTAAGCTCCGCCCTTCAATTATCCGCCATTTTGAGCAGTTTGTAAAACGCGTAAACCTGATTTTATTCTGGAATTTTCGCATCACGTGCACAAAACTTTTTTTACGTGAACTTTGGACCGATATCTAAAGATCTGTCAGATCGGATTTCTTTAACATTGAAACATGCTTTTTTAAATAATTCAAACAATATTGCATTTTTATGCAAATTATTCTTCTGCCTCTAAAACATACATGCAAAGTCACATTTTCATGACAAAATAGTGTAGAGGGTTATTTCAAATATCACTGAAACCAATCTTACCCCAAATGGCCAAAGGGGGGCACTATATAATTTTGAGCAGTTTGTAAAACGCTTAAACCCGTTTTTATTCTAGGATTTTTTTTGCAATTTGCATGAAACATTCTACACGCAATCTAAGGACCTTTATCTAACATGCCTATGAAGTGCAAACAAAAAAAATTATAAAATAATAATAATAAATATAGCTGCAAGCAGCGATAAAGTGGCCAAAGCCAAAAACACCTCAAATCATGAACACAGCCTGGGATGTGCGTGAAATCTTGCAAGCACATTCCCAATAGGTCAAGGAACAGATACCAACCTTCTCACATTGGCCTGTTATAGCGCCACCAGCGGGTCAACTTTTGCACAACACATTTTTGGAACAAAATGGACCAATCTTTGACGTCAGTAACGTCAAAGAGAGCACTGCCTGCGATCTTGACATTTTGTGCTTTTATAGCCATTGTTTTCTGGCTTGAAGCGAGCCCACAATTGTTTCGAAGGAACAATATTTTTCTAGTTATTTATTTATCTAGTAAGTAGACGGGATTTTCGGTTCCTTTCTACTCCTACATACTTAGTGAGAAAATGAAAATAAAAACATCAATGTGTTCAGTTTACAGTGGCGAAGTGTGCTATTATTTTCTATAGCAATCGGCCAAATGGTGGCGCTGTAGGAAGCCTTCGAAAGTGCGATCTTTGAACAGGTATAGCTCATGCTGTGTTATACATACAGCCATGAAACCTGTATACACTTATGCGTCTCCTCATGCCGAACAACTTTTACCCTCTAACTTTTGACCTCTGACCTTTAGGTCTCCCACAATTCGGAATTATATGAAAAACTGTAAAAATCTATCTCCTCCTGGGATTTTCGCGTCAAGTGCACAAAACTTTTTTCACATGAACTTTGAACCTATATCTACACAGGCTATGTGGTGAGAAGTTTGTACGTTAAATAATGATTTTTTAATAATTCAATATATATTGCGGTTTTATGCAAATTATTCTTCGGCCTCTAAATCATACATGCAAAGTTACACGTTCATGGCATTTGGCAAAGATGTGGAGGGTTAGTCAAAGTATCACTGAAACCAATTTTATTCCAATCGGCCAAAGGGGGGCGCTATACGAAGCGTCTGAAAATTCAAACTTCAAACGGGCATAAGTCATGACTCGTTTTGTTTGAAGACATGCAACTTGTTACACGCGTGCTTTGACTCAAGCGGAAGACATCTGTGTCGTTGTTAAGTAAGCTCCGCCCTTCGATTTTCCGCCATTTTGAGCAGTTTGTAAAACGCGTAAACCCGCTTTTTTTCTGGAATTTTCGCGTCACGTGCACAAAACTTTTTTTACGTGAACTTTGGACCGATATCTAAAGATCTGTCTGATCGGATTTCTTTAACATTGAAACATGCTTTTTTAAATAATTCAAACAATATTGCATTTTTATGCAAATTATTCTTCTGCCTCTAAAACATACATGCAAAGTCACATTTTCATGACAAAATAGTGTAGAGGGTTAGTTCAAATATCACTGAAACCAATCTTACCCCAAATGGCCAAAGGGGGGCGCTATATAATTTTGAGCAGTTTGTAAAACGCTTAAACCCGTTTTCTAGGATTTTTTTTGCAATTTGCATGAAACATTCTACACACAATCTAAGGACCTTTATCTAACATGCCTATGAAGTGCACACAAAAAAATTATAAAATAATAATAATAAATATAGCTGCAAGCAGCGATAAAGTGTCCAAAGCCAAAAACACCTCAAATCATGAACATCATGAAATCATGAACTGGGATGTGCGTGAAATCTTGCAAGCACATTCCCAATAGGTCAAGGAACAGATACCAACCTTCTCACATTGGCCTGTTATAGCGCCACCAGCGGGTCAACTTTTGCATAACACATTTTTGGAACAAAATGGACCAATCTTTGACGTCAGTAACGTCAAAGAGAGCACTGCCTGCGATCTTGACATTTTGTGCTTTTATAGCCATTGTTTTCTGGCTTGAAGCGAGCCCACAATTGTTTCGAAGGAACAATATTTTTCTAGTTTATTTCTATACTAAGCAGTGCAAGTATCCCAAAAACTTCGGTTTCCTATAACTCCTACATACGTAGTGAGAAAATGAAAATAAAAACATCAATGTGTTCAGTTTACAGTGGTGAAGTGTGCTATTACTTTTTACAGCAATCGGCCAAATGGTGGCGCTGTAGGAAGCCTTCGAAAGTGCGAACTTTGAACAGGTATAGCTCATGCTGTGTTATACGTACAGCCATGAAACCTGTATACACGTATGCGTCTCCTCATGCCGAACAACTTTTACCCTCTAACTTTTGACCTCTGACCTTTAGGTCTCCCACAATTCGGAATTATATGAAAAACAGTAAAAATCTATCTCCTCCTGGGTTTTTTTCGTTACGCGCACAAAACTTTTTTTACATGAACTTTGGACCAATACGGTCAGATTTATCTCGGCGGATTTCTTTTAAAGTGAAATATAATTTTTTAATAATTCTATCAATATTGCGGTTTTATGCAAATTATTCTTCTGCCTCTAAAACATACATGCAAAGTTACACGTTCATGGCATTTGGCAAAGATGTGGAGGGTTAGTCAAAGTATCACTGAAACCAATTTTATTCCAATCGGCCAAAGGGGGGCGCTATACGAAGCGTTTGAAAATTCAAACTTCAAACGGGCATAAGTCATGACTCGTTTCGTTTGAAGACATGCAACTTGTTACACGCATGCTTTGACTCGAGCGGAAGACATCTGTGTCGTTGTTAAGTAAGCTCCGCCCTTCGATTTTCCGCCACTTTGAGCAGTTTGTAAAACGCGTAAACCCGCTTTTATTCTGGAATTTTCGCGTCACGTGCACAAAACTTTTTTTACGTGAACTTTGGACCGATATCTAAAGATCTGTCAGATCGGATTTCTTTAACATTGAAACATGCTATTTTAAATAATTCAAACAATATTGCATTTTTATGCAAATTATTCTTCTGCCTCTAAAACATACAAGCAAAGTCACATTTTCATGACAAAATAGTGTAGAGGGTTAGTTCAAATATCACTGAAACCAATCTTACCCCAAATGGCCAAAGGGGGGCGCTATATAATTTTGAGCAGTTTGTAAAACGCTTAAACCCGTTTTTATTCTAGGATTTTTTTTGCAATTTGCATGAAACATTCTACACGCAATCTAAGGACCTTTATCTAACATGCCTATGAAGTGCACACAAAAAAACTATAAAATAATAATAATAAATATAGCTGCAAGCAGCGATAAAGTGTCCAAAGCCAAAAACACCTCAAATCATGAACACAGCCTGGGATGTGCGTGAAATCTTGCAAGCACATTCCCAATAGGTCAAGGAACAGATACCAACCTTCTCACATTGGCCTGTTATAGCGCCACCAGCGGGTCAACTTTTGCACAACACATTTTTGGAACAAAATGGACCAATCTTTGACGTCAGTAACGTCAAAGAGAGCACTGCCTGCGATCTTGACATTTTGTGCTTTTATAGCCATTGTTTTCCGGCTTGAAGCGAGCCCACAATTGTTTCGAAGGAACAATATTTTTCTAGTTTATCTATCAGTCAGACATATCAAGTTCTCCTCAATACTTTGTCCGCTATCAACTCCTACATACCTAGTGAGAAAATGAAAATAAAAACATCAATGTGTTCAGCTTACTGTGGCGACGTGTGCTATTACTTTTTACAGCAATCGGCCAAATGGTGGCGCTGTAGGAAGCCTTCGAAAGTGCGAACTTTGAACAGGTATAGCTCATGCTGTGTTTTAGGTACAGCCATGAAACCTGTATACACGTATGCGTCTCCTCATGCCGAACAACTTTTACCCTCTAACTTTTGACCTCTGACCTTTAGGTCTCCCACAATTCGGAATTATATGAAAAACAGTAAAAATCTATCTCCTCCTGGGATTTTCGCGTCAAGTGCACAAAACTTTTTTCACATGAACTTTGAACCTATATCTACACAGGCTATGTGGTGAGAAGTTTGTACGTTAAATAATGATTTTTTAATGATTCAATATATATTGCGGTTTTATGCAAATTATTCTTCGGCCTCTAAATCATACATGCAAAGTTACACGTTCATGGCATTTGGCAAAGATGTGGAGGGTTAGTCAAAGTATCACTGAAACCAATTTTATTCCAATCGGCCAAAGGGGGGCGCTATACGAAGCGTCTGAAAATTCAAACTTCAAACGGCCATAAGTCATGACTCGTTTCGTTTGAAGACATGCAACTTGTTACACGCGTGCTTTGACTCAAGCGGAAGACATCTGTGTCGTTGTTAAGTAAGCTCCGCCCTTCAATTTTCCGCCATTTTGAGCAGTTTGTAAAACGCGTAAACCCGCTTTTATTCTGGAATTTTCGCGTCACGTGCACAAAACTTTTTTTACGTGAACTTTGGACCGATATCTAAAGATCTGTCAGATCGGATTTCTTTAACATTGAAACATGCTTTTTTAAATAATTCAAACAATATTGCATTTTTATGCAAATTATTCTTCTGCCTCTAAAACATACATGCAAAGTCAGATTTTCATGACAAAATAGTGTAGAGGGTTAGTTCAAATATCACTGAAACCAATCTTACCCCAAATGGCCAAAGGGGGGCGCTATATAATTTTGAGCAGTTTGTAAAACGCTTAAACCCGTTTTTATTCTAGGATTTTTTTTGCAATTTGCATGAAACATTCTACACGCAATCTAAGGACCTTTATCTAACATGCCTATGAAGTGCACACAAAAAAATTATAAAATAATAATAATAAATATAGCTGCAAGCAGCGATAAAGTGGCCAAAGCCAAAAACACCTAAAATCATGAACACAGCCTGCAATGTGCGTGAAATCTTGCAAGCACATTCCCAATAGGTCAAGGAACAGATACCACCCTTCTCACATTGGCCTGTTATAGCGCCACCAGCGGGTCAACTTTTGCACAACACATTTTTGGAACAAAATGGACCAATCTTTGACGTCAGTAACGTCAAAGAGAGCACTGCCTGCGATCTTGACATTTTGTACTTTTATAGCCATTGTTTTCCGGCTTGAAGCGAGCCCACAATTGTTTCGAAGGAACAATATTTTTCTAGTTGTGGGCTCGCCTGTAAGGCGAGCACACTTTAGATGTTGTCATTATTTCTATACTATGCTATACTATATCAAGTTCTCCTTAAAACTTCGGTTCCTTTCTACTCCTACATACTTAGTGAGAAAATGAAAATAAAAACATCAATGTGTTCAGCTTACAGTGGCGAAGTGTGCTATTATTTATTATAGCAATCGGCCAAATGGTGGCGCTGTAGGAAGCCTTCGAAAGTGCGAACTTTGAACAGGTATAGCTCATGCTGTGTTTGAGGTCCAGCCATGAAACCTGTATACACTTATGCGTCTCCTCATGCCGAACAACTTTTACCCTCTAACTTTTGACCTCTGACCTTTAGGTCTCCCACAATTCGGAATTATATGAAAAACAGTCAAAATCTATCTCCTCCTGGGATTTTCGCGTCAAGTGCACAAAACTTTTTTCACATGAACTTTGGACCAATACGGTCAAACTAGTCTCGGCGGATTTCTTTTAAAGTGAAATATAATTTTTTAATAATTCAATCAATATTGCACTTTTATGCAAATTATTCTTCGGCCTCTAAATCATACATGCAAAGTTACAAGTTCATGGCATTTGGCAAAGATGTGGAGGGTTAGTCAAAGTATCACTGAAACCAATTTTATTCCAATCGGCCAAAGGGGGGCGCTATACGAAGCGTCTGAAAATTCAAACTTCAAACGGGCATAAGTCATGACTCGTTTCGTTTGAAGACATGCAACTTGTTACACGCGTGCTTTGACTCAAGCGGAAGACATCTGTGTCGTTGTTAAGTAAGCTCCGCCCTTCAATTATCCGCCATTTTGAGCAGTTTGTAAAACGCGTAAACCCGCTTTTATTCTGGAATTTTCGCGTCACGTGCACAAAACTTTTTTTACGTGAACTTTGGACCGATATCTAAAGATCTGTCAGATCGGATTTCTTTAACATTGAAACATGCTTTTTTAAATAATTCAAACAATATTGCATTTTTATGCAAATTATTCTTCTGCCTCTAAAACATACATGCAAAGTCACATTTTCATGACAAAATAGTGTAGAGGGTTAGTTCAAATATCACTGAAACCAATCTTACCCCAAATGGCCAAAGGGGGGCGCTATATAATTTTGAGCAGTTTGTAAAACGCTTAAACCCGTTTTTATTCTAGGATTTTTTTTGCAATTTGCATGAAACATTCTACACGCAATCTAAGGACCTTTATCTAACATGCCTATGAAGTGCACACAAAAAAATTATAAAATAATAATAATAAATATAGCTGCAAGCAGCGATAAAGTGTCCAAAGCCAAAAACACCTCAAATCATGAACACAGCCTGGGATGTGCGTGAAATCTTGCAAGCACATTCCCAATAGGTCAAGGAACAGATACCACCCTTCTCACATTGGCCTGTTATAGCGCCACCAGCGGGTCAACTTTTGCATAACACATTTTTGGAACAAAACGGACCAATCTTTGACGTCAGTAACGTCAAAGAGAGCACTGCCTGCGATCTTGACATTTTGTGCTTTTATAGCCATTGTTTTCTGGCTTGAAGCGAGCCCACAATTGTTTCGAAGGAACAATATTTTTCTAGTTGTGGGCTCGCCTAAAGGCGAGCACACTTTAGATATTGTCATTATTTATTTATTTATTTATTTATATACTATATCAAGTTTTCCTCAAAACTTTGGCACCTTTCAACTCCTACATACTTAATGAGAAAATGAAAATAAAAACATCAATGTGTTCAGCTTACTGTGGCGACGTGTGCTATTACTTTATACAGCAATCGGCCAAATGGTGGCGCTGTAGGAAGCCTTCGAAAGTGCGATCTTTGAACAGGTATAGCTCATGCTGTGTTATACGTACAGCCATGAAACCTGTATACACTTATGCGTCTCCTCATGGCGAACAACTTTTACCCTCTAACTTTTGACCTCTGACCTTTAGGTCTCCCACAATTCGGAATTATATGAAAAACAGTAAAAATCTATCTCCTCCTGGGTTTTTTTCGATACGCGCACAAAACCTTTTTCACATGAACTTTGGACCAATACGGTCAAACTAATCTCGGCGGATTTCTTTTAAAGTGAAATATAATTTTTTAATAATTCTATCAATATTGCGGTTTTATGCAAATTATTCTTCGGCCTCTAAATCATACATGCAAAGTTACACGTTCATGGCATTTGGCAAAGATGTGGAGGGTTAGTCAAAGTATCACTGAAACCAATTTTATTCCAATCGGCCAAAGGGGGGCGCTATACGAAGCGTTTGAAAATTCAAACTTCAAACGGGCATAAGTCATGACTCGTTTTGTTTGAAGACATGCAACTTGTTACACGCGTGCTTTGACTCGAGCGGAAGACATCTGTGTCGTTGTTAAGTAAGCTCCGCCCTTCGATTTTCCGCCATATTGAGCAGTTTGTAAAACGCGTAAACCCGCTTTTATTCTGGAATTTTCGCGTCACGTGCACAAAACTTTTTTTACGTGAACTTTGGACCAATATCTAAAGATCTGTCAGATCGGATTTCTTTAACATTGAAACATGCTTTTTTAAATAATTCAAACAATATTGCATTTTTATGCAAATTATTCTTCTGCCTCTAAAACATACATGCAAAGTCACATTTTCATGACAAAATAGTGTAGAGGGTTAGTTCAAATATCACTGAAACCAATCTTACCCCAAATGGCCAAAGGGAGGCGCTATATAATTTTGAGCAGTTTGTAAAACGCTTAAACCCGTTTTTATTCTAGGATTTTTTTTGCAATTTGCATGAAACATTCTACACGCAATCTAAGGACCTTTATCTAACATGCCTATGAAGTGCACACAAAAAAATTATAAAATAATAATAATAAATATAGCTGCAAGCAGCGATAAAGTGTCCAAAGCCAAAAACACCTCAAATCATGAACACAGCCTGGGATGTGCGTGAAATCTTGCAAGCACATTCCCAATAGGTCAAAGAACAGATACCAACCTTCTCACATTGGCCTGTTATAGCGCCACCAGCGGGTCAACTTTTGCATAACACATATTTGGAACAAAATGGACCAATCTTTGACGTCAGTAACGTCAAAGAGAGCACTGCCTGCGATCTTGACATTTTGTGCTTTTATAGCCATTGTTTTCTGGCTTGAAGCGAGCCCACAATTGTTTCGAAGGAACAATATTTTTCTAGTTGTGGGCTCGCCTATAAGGCGAGCACACTTTAGATATTGTCATTATTTATTTATCTATCAGGCAATCAGTAGACGGGAACTTCGGTTCCTTTCTACTCCTACATACTTAGTGAGAAAATGAAAATAAAAACATCAATGTGTTCAGTTTACAGTGGCGAAGTGTGCTATTATTTTTTATAGCAATCGGCCAAATGGTGGCGCTGTAGGAAGCCTTCGAAAGTGCGATCTTTGAACAGGTATAGCTCATGCTGTGTTATACATACAGCCATGAAACCTGTATACACTTATGCGTCTCCTCATGCCGAACAACTTTTACCCTCTAACTTTTGACCTCTGACCTTTAGGTCTCCCACAATTCGGAATAATATGAAAAACAGTAAAAATCTATCTCCTCCTGGGTTTTTTTCGTTACGCGCACGAAACTTTTTTCACATGAACTTTGGACCAATACGGTCAGATTGATCAACCAGATTTTTTTTAAAGTGAAACATAATTTTTTAATAATTCAATTAATATTGCGGTTTTATGCAAATTATTCTTCTGCCTCTAAATCATACATGCAAAGTTACACGTTCATGGCATTTGGCAAAGATGTAGAGGGTTAGTCAAAGTATCACTGAAACCAATTTTATTCCAATCGGCCAAAGGGGGGCGCTATACGAAGCGTCTGAAAATTCAAACTTTAAACGGGCATAAGTCATGACTCGTTTCGTTTGAAGACATGCAACTTGTTACACGCGTGCTTTGACTCAAGCGGAAGACATCTGTGTCGTTGTTAAGTAAGCTCCGCCCTTCAATTATCCGCCATTTTGAGCAGTTTGTAAAACGCGTAAACCTGATTTTATTCTGGAATTTTCGCATCACGTGCACAAAACTTTTTTTACGTGAACTTTGGACCGATATCTAAAGATCTGTCAGATCGGATTTCTTTAACATTGAAACATGCTTTTTTAAATAATTCAAACAATATTGCATTTTTATGCAAATTATTCTTCTGCCTCTAAAACATACATGCAAAGTCACATTTTCATGACAAAATAGTGTAGAGGGTTATTTCAAATATCACTGAAACCAATCTTACCCCAAATGGCCAAAGGGGGGCACTATATAATTTTGAGCAGTTTGTAAAACGCTTAAACCCGTTTTTATTCTAGGATTTTTTTTGCAATTTGCATGAAACATTCTACACGCAATCTAAGGACCTTTATCTAACATGCCTATGAAGTGCAAACAAAAAAAATTATAAAATAATAATAATAAATATAGCTGCAAGCAGCGATAAAGTGGCCAAAGCCAAAAACACCTCAAATCATGAACACAGCCTGGGATGTGCGTGAAATCTTGCAAGCACATTCCCAATAGGTCAAGGAACAGATACCAACCTTCTCACATTGGCCTGTTATAGCGCCACCAGCGGGTCAACTTTTGCACAACACATTTTTGGAACAAAATGGACCAATCTTTGACGTCAGTAACGTCAAAGAGAGCACTGCCTGCGATCTTGACATTTTGTGCTTTTATAGCCATTGTTTTCTGGCTTGAAGCGAGCCCACAATTGTTTCGAAGGAACAATATTTTTCTAGTGACAATATCTAACCGTCATATCAAGTTCTCCTCAAAACTTCGGTTCCTTTCTACTCCTACATCCTTAGACAGAAAATGAAAATAAAAACATCAATGTGTTCAGCTTACAGTGGCGAAGTGTGCTATTATTTTTTACAGCAATCGGCCAAATGGTGGCGCTGTAGGAAGCCTTCGAAAGTGCGAACTTTGAACAGATAGAGCTCATGCTCTGTTATACGTACAGTCATGAAACCTGTATACACGTATGCGTCTCCTCATGCCGAACAACTTTTACGCTCTGACTTTTGACCTCTGACCTTTATATCCCCCAGAATTTTGAATTATATAAAAAACAGCAAAAATCTATCTCCTCCTGGGATTTTTGCGTTACGCGCACAAAACTTTTTTCACATGAACTTTGGACCAATACGGTCAAACTAGTCTCGGCGGATTTCTTTTAAAGTGAAATATAATTTTTTAATAATTCAATCAATATTGCGGTTTTATGCAAATTATTCTTCGGCCTCTAAATCATACATGCAAAGTTACACGTTCATGGCATTTGGCAAAGATGTGGAGGGTTAGTCAAAGTATCACTGAAACCAATTTTATTCCAATCGGCCAAAGGGGGGCGCTATACGAAGCGTTTGAAAATTCAAACTTCAAACGGGCATAAGTCATGACTCGTTTCGTTTGAAGACATGCAACTTGTTACACGCGTGCTTTGACTCAAGCGGAAGACATCTGTGTCGTTGTTAAGTAAGCTCCGCCCTTCGATTTTCCGCCATCTTGAGCAGTTTGTAAAACGCGTAAACCCGCTTTTATTCTGGAATTTTCGCTCCACGTGCACAAAACTTTTTTTACGTGAACTTTGGACCGATATCTAAAGATCTGTCAGATCGGATTTCTTTAAAATTGAAACATGCTTTTTAAAATAAATTCAATGAATATTGCAGTTTTATGCAAATTATTCTTCTGCCTCTAAATCATACATGCAAAGTAACATGTTCATGGCATTTGGCAAAGATGTAGAGTGTTAGTCCAAATATCACTAAAACCAATCTTACCCCAATTGGCCAAAGGGGGGCGCTATATCATTTTGAGCAGTTTGTGAAACGCTTAAACCCGTTAGGATTTTTTTTTTTGCAATTTGCATGAAACATTCTAAACACAATCTAAGGACCTTTATCTAATATGCCTATGAAGTGCACACACACAAAAAAATAATAATAATGAATATAGCTGCAAGCAGCGATAAAGTGGCCAAAGCCAAAAACACCTCAAATCATGAACACAGCCTGCGATGTGCGTGAAATCTTGCAAGCACATTCCCAATAGGTCAAGGAACAGATACCACCCTTCTTACATTGGCCTGTTATAGCGCCACCAGCGGGTCAACTTTTGCACAACACATTTTTGGAACAAAATGGACCAATCTTTGACGTCAGTAACGTCAAAGAGAGCACTGCCTGCGATCTTGACGTTTTGTACTTTTATAGCCATTGTTTTCTGGCTTGAAGCGAGCCCACAATTGTTTCGAAGGAACAATATTTTTCTAGTGACAATATCTAACCGTCATATCAAGTTCTCCTCAAAACTTCGGTTCCTTTCTACTCCTACATACTTAGACAGAAAATGAAAATAAAAACATCAATGTGTTCAGCTTACAGTGGCGAAGTGTGCTATTATTTTTTACAGCAATCGGCCAAATGGTGGCGCTGTAGGAAGCCTTCGAAAGTGCGAACTTTGAACAGATAGAGCTCATGCTCTGTTATACGTACAGTCATGAAACCTGTATACACGTATGCGTCTCCTCATGCCGAACAACTTTTACGCTCTGACTTTTGACCTCTGACCTTTAGATCCCCCAGAATTTTGAATTATATAAAAAACAGTAAAAATCTATCTCCTCCTGGGATTTTTGCGTTACACTCACAAAACTTTTTTCACATGAACTTTGGACCAATACGGTCAAACTAGTCTCGGCGGATTTCTTTTAAAGTGAAATAATTTTTTTTAATAATTCAATCAATATTGCGGTTTTATGCAAATTATTCTTCGGCCTCTAAATCATACATGCAAAGTTACACGTTCATGGCATTTGGCAAAGATGTGGAGGGTTAGTCAAAGTATCACTGAAACCAATTTTATTCCAATCGGCCAAAGGGGGGCGCTATACGAAGCGTTTGAAAATTCAAACTTCAAACGGGCATAAGTCATGACTCGTTTCGTTTGAAGACATGCAACTTGTTACACGCGTGCTTTGACTCAAGCGGAAGACATCTGTGTCGTTGTTAAGTAAGCTCCGCCCTTTGATTTTCCGCCATTTTGAGCAGTTTGTAAAACGCGTAAACCCGCTTTTATTCTGGAATTTTCGCTCCACGTGCACAAAACTTTTTTTACGTGAACTTTGGACCGATATCTAAAGATCTGTCAGATCGGATTTCTTTAAAATTGAAACATGCTTTTTTAAATAAATTCAATGAATATTGCAGTTTTATGCAAATTATTCTTCTGCCTCTAAATCATACATGCAAAGTAACATGTTCATGGCATTTGGCAAAGATGTAGAGTGTTAGTCCAAATATCACTAAAACCAATCTTACCCCAATTGGCCAAAGGGGGGCGCTATATCATTTTGAGCAGTTTGTGAAACGCTTAAACCCGCTAGGATTTTTTTTTGCAATTTGCATGAAACATTCTACACACAATCTAAGGACCTTTATCTAATATGCCTATGAAGTGCACACACACAAAAAAAATAATAATAATGAATATAGCTGCAAGCAGCGATAAAGTGGCCAAAGCCAAAAACACCTCAAATCATGAACACAGCCTGCAATGTGCGTGAAATCTTACAAGCACATTCCCAATAGGTCAAGGAACAGATACCACCCTTCTTACATTGGCCTGTTATAGCGCCACCAGCGGGTCAACTTTTGCACAACACATTTTTGGAACAAAATGGACCAATCTTTGACGTCAGTAACGTCAAAGAGAGCACTGCCTGCGATCTTGACATTTTGTACTTTTATAGCCATTGTTTTCTGGCTTGAAGCGAGCCCACAATTGTTTCGAAGGAACAATATTTTTCTAGTTGTGGGCTCGCCTATAAGGCGAGCACACTTTAGATATTGTCATTATTTATCTATCAACCAGAGCATATCAAGTTCTCCTCAATACTTTGTCCGCTTTCAACTCCTACATACTTAGTGAGAAAATGAAAATAAAAACATCAATGTGTTCAGCTTACTGTGGCGACGTGTGCTATTACTTTTTACAGCAATCGGCCAAATGGTGGCGCTGTAGGAAGCCTTCGAAAGTGCGAACTTTGAACAGGTATAGCTCAAGCTGTGTTTGAGGTACAGCCATGAAACCCGTATACACGTATGCGTCTCCTCATGCCGAACAACTTTTACCCTCTAACTTTTGACCTCTGACCTTTAGGTCTCCCACAATTCGGAATTATATGAAAAACAGTAAAAATCTATCTCCTCCTGGGATTTTCGCGTCAAGTGCACAAAACTTTTTTCACATGAACTTTGGACCAATACGGTCAGATTGATCAACCAGATTTTTTTCAAAGTGAAATATAATTTTTTAATAATTCAATCAATATTGCGGTTTTATGCAAATTATTCTTCGGCCTCTAAATCATACATGCAAAGTTACACGTTCATGGCATTTGGCAAAGATGTGGAGGGTTAGTCAAAGTATCACTGAAACCAATTTTATTCCAATCGGCCAAAGGGGGGCGCTATACGAAGCGTCTGAAAATTCAAACTTCAAACGGGCATAAGTCATGACTCGTTTCGTTTGAAGACATGCAACTTGTTACACGCGTGCTTTGACTCAAGCGGAAGACATCTGTGTCGTTGTTAAGTAAGCTCCGCCCTTCAATTTTCCGCCATTTTGAGCAGTTTGTAAAACGCGTAAACCCGCTTTTATTCTGGAATTTTCGCGTCACGTGCACAAAACTTTTTTCACGTGAACTTTGGACCGATATCTAAAGATCTGTCAGATCGGATTTCTTTAACATTCAAACATGCTTTTTTAAATAATTCAAACAATATTGCATTTTTATGCAAATTATTCTTCTGCCTCTAAAACATACATGCAAAGTCACATTTTCATGACAAAATCGTGTAGAGGGTTAGTTCAAATATCACTGAAACCAATATTACCCCAAATGGCCAAAGGGGGGCGCTATATAATTTTGAGCAGTTTGTAAAACGCTTAAACCCGTTTTTATTCTAGGATTTTTTTTGCAATTTGCATGAAACATTCTACACGCAATCTAAGGACCTTTATCTAACATGCCTATGAAGTGCACACAAAGAAATATAAAATAATAATAATAAATATAGCTGCAAGCAGCGATAAAGTGTCCAAAGCCAAAAACACCTCAAATCATGAACACAGCCTGGGATGTGCGTGAAATCTTGCAAGCACATTCCCAATAGGCCAAGGAACAGATACCAACCTTCTCACATTGGCCTGTTATAGCGCCACCAGCGGGTCAACTTTTGCATAACACATTTTTGGAACAAAATGGACCAATCTTTGACGTCAGTAACGTCAAAGAGAGCACTGCCTGCGATCTTGACATTTTTTGCTTTTATAGCCATTGTTTTCTGGCTTGAAGCGAGACCACAATTGTTTCGAAGGAACAATATTTTTCTAGTTGTGGGCTCGCCTATAAGGCGAGCACACTTTAGATATTGTCATTATTTATCTATCAGTCAGTCAGTCAGTCAGACAGTAGACGGGAACTTCGGTTCCTTTCTACTCCTACATACTTAGTGAGAAAATGAAAATAAAAACATCAATGTGTTCAGTTTACAGTGGCGAAGTGCGCTATTATTTTTTATAGCAATCGGCCAAATGGTGGCGCTGCACGAAGCCTTCGAAAGTGCGAACTTTGAACAGGTATAGCTCATGCTGTGTTTGAGGTACAGGCATGAAACCTGTATACACGTATGCGTCTCCTCATGCCGAACAACTTTTAGCCTCTGACTTTTGACCTCTGACCTTTATATCTCCCACAATTTGGAATTATATGATAAACAGTAAAAATCTATCTCCTCCTGGGATTTTCACGATACGCGCATGAAACTTTTTTCACATGAACTTTGGACCAATACGGTCAAAGTAATCTCGGCGGATTTCTTTTAAAGTGAAATATAATTTTTTTATAATTCAATTAATATTGCGGTTTTATGCAAATTATTCTTTTGCCTCTAAATCATACATGCAAAGTTACACGTTCATGGCATTTGGCAAAGATGTGGAGGGTTAGTCAAAGTATCACCGAAACCAATTTTATTCCAATCGGCCAAAGGGGGGCGCTATACGAAGCGTTTGAAAATTCAAACTTCAAACGGGCATAAGTCATGACTCGTTTCGTTTGAAGACATGCAACTTGTTACACGCGTGCTTTGACTCAAGCGGAAGACATCTGTGTCGTTGTTAAGTAAGCTCCGCCCTTCGATTTTCCGCCACTTTGAGCAGTTTGTAAAACGCGTAAACCCGCTTTTATTCTGGAATTTTCGCGTCACGTGCACAAAACATTTTTTTACATGAACTTTGGACCGATATCTAAAGATCTGTCAGATCGGATTTCTTTAACATTGAAACATGCTTTTTTTAAATAATTCAAACAATATTGCATTTTTATGCAAATTATTCTTCTGCCTCTAAAACATACATGCAAAGTCACATTTTCATGACAAAATAGTGTAGAGGGTTAGTTCAAATATCACTGAAACCAATCTTACCCCAAATGGCCAAAGGGGGGCGCTATATCATTTTGAGCAGTTTGTAAAACGCTTAAACCCGTTTTTATTCTAGGATTTTTTTTGCAATTTGCATGAAACATTCTACACGCAATCTAAGGACCTTTATCTAACATGCCTATGAAGTGCACACAAAAAAATTATAAAATAATAATAATAAATATAGCTGCAAGCAGCGATAAAGTGTCCAAAGCCAAAAACACCTCAAATCATGAACACAGCCTGGGATGTGCGTGAAATCTTGCAAGCACATTCCCAATAGGTCAAGGAACAGATACCAACCTTCTCACATTGGCCTGTTATAGCGCCACCAGCGGGTCAACTTTTGCACAACACATTTTTGGAACAAAATGGACAAACTTTGATGTCAGTAACGTCAAAGAGAGCACTGCCTGCGATCTTGACATTTTGTGCTTTTATAGCCATTGTTTTCCGGCTTGAAGCGAGCCCACAATTGTTTCGAAGGAACAATATTTTTCTAGTGACAATATCTTACCGTCATATCAAGTTCTCCTCAAAACTTCGGTTCCTTTCTACTCCTACATACTCAGGCAGAAAATGAAAATAAAAACATCAATGTGTTCAGCTTACAGTGGCGAAGTGTGCTATTATTTTATAAAGCAATCGGCCAAATGGTGGCGCTGTAGGAAGCCTTCGAAAGTGCGAACTTTGAATAGGTAGAGCTCATGCTCTGTTATACGTACAGCCATGAAACCCGTATACACGTATGCGTCTCCTCATGCCGAACAACTTTTACCCTCTAACTTTTGACCTCTGACCTTTAGGTCTCCCACAATTCGGAATTATATGAAAAACAGTAAAAATCTATCTCCTCCTGGGATTTTTGCGTCAAGTGCACAAAACTTTTTTCACATGAACTTTGGACCAATACGGTCAGATTGATCAACCAGATTTTTTTTAAAGTGAAATATAATTTTTTAATAATTCAATCAATATTGCGGTTTTATGCAAATTATTCTTCGGCCTCTAAATCATACATGCAAAGTTACACGTTCATGGCATTTGGCAAAGATGTGGAGGGTTAGTCAAAGTATCACTGAAACCAATTTTATTCCAATCGGCCAAAGGGGGGCGCTATACGAAGCGTCTGAAAATTCAAACTTCAAACGGGCATAAGTCATGACTCGTTTCGTTTGAAGACATGCAACTTGTTACACGCGTGCTTTGACTCAAGCGGAAGACATCTATGTCATTGTTAAGTAAGCTCCGCCCTTCGATTTTCCGCCATTTTGAGCAGTTTGTAAAACGCGTAAACCCGCTTTTATTCTGGAATTTTCGCGTCACGTCCACAAAAGTTTTTTTACGTGAACTTTGGACCGATATCTAAAGATCTGTCAGATCGGATTTCTTTAACATTGAAACATGCTTTTTTAAATAATTCAAACAATATTGCATTTTTATGCAAATTATTCTTCTGCCTCTAAAACATACATGCAAAGTCAAATTTTCATGACAAAGTAGTGTAGAGGGTTAGTTCAAATATTACTGAAACCAATCTTACCCCAAATGGCCAAAGGGGGGCGCTATATAATTTTGAACAGTTTGTAAAACGCTTAAACCCGTTTTTATTCTAAGATTTTTTTTGCAATTTGCATGAAACATTCTACACGCAATCTAAGGACCTTTATCTAACATGCCTATGAAGTGCACACAAAAAAATAATAATAATAAATATAGCTGCAAGCAGCGATAAAGTGTCCAAAGCCAAAAACACCTCAAATCATGAACACAGCCTGGGATGTGCATGAAATCTTGCAAGCACATTCCCAATAGGTCAAGGAACAGATACCAACCTTCTCACATTGGCCTGTTATAGCGCCACCAGCGGGTCAACTTTTGCATAACACATTTTTGGAACAAAATGGACCAATCTTTGACGTCAGTAACGTCAAAGAGAGCACTGCCTGCGATCTTGACATTTTGTGCTTTTATAGCCATTGTTTTCTGGCTTGAAGCGAGCCCACAATTGTTTCGAAGGAACAATATTTTTCTAGTTGTGGGCTCGCCTATAAGGCGAGCACACTTTAGATATTGTCATTATTTATTTATCTATCAGGCAGGCAATCAGTAGACGGGATCTTCGGTTCCTTTCTACTCCTACATACTTAGTGAGAAAATGAAAATAAAAACATCAATGTGTTCAGC
Source organism: Nannobrachium achirus (assembly GCF_963921795.1). Taxonomy (NCBI): domain Eukaryota; kingdom Metazoa; phylum Chordata; class Actinopteri; order Myctophiformes; family Myctophidae; genus Nannobrachium; species Nannobrachium achirus. The sequence continues at coordinate 28,207 of NW_027664912.1, forward strand.
TTACAGTGGCGAAGTGTGCTATTATTTTTTATAGCAATCGGCCAAATGGTGGCGCTGTAGGAAGCCTTCGAAAGTGCGAACTTTGAACAGGTATAGCTCATGCTGTGTTTTAGGTACAGCCATGAAACCTGTATACACTTATGCGTCTCCTCATGCCGAACAACTTTTACCCTCTAACTTTTGACCTCTGACCTTTAGGTCTCCCACAATTCGGAATTATATGAAAAACAGTAAAAATCTATCTCCTCCTGGGATTTTCGCGTCAAGTGCACAAAACATTTTTCACATGAACTTTGGACCAATACGGTCAAACTAATCTCGGCGGATTTCTTTTAAAGTGAAATATAATTTTTTAATAATTCAATAAATATTGCGGTTTTATGCAAATTATTCTTCGGCCTCTAAATCATGCATGCAAAGTTACACGTTCATGGCATTTGGCAAAGATGTAGAGGGTTAGTCAAAGTATCACTAAAACCAATTTTATTCCAATCGGCCAAAGGGGGGCGCTATACAAAGCGTTTGAAAATTCAAATTTCAAACGGGCATAAGTCATGACTCGTTTCATTTGAAGACACGCAACTTGCTTACACGCGTGCTTTGACTCAAGCGGAAGACATCTGTGTCTTTGTTAAGTAAGCTCCGCCTTTACATTTTCCGCCATTTTGAGCAGTTTGTAAAACGCTTAAACACGCTTTTATTCTGGAATTTTCGCGTCATGTGCACAAAACTTTTTTTACATGAACTTTGGACCAATATCTAAAGATCTGTCAGATCGGATTTCTTTAAAATTGAAACATGCTTTTTTAAATAAATTCAATGAATATTGCAGTTTTATGCAAATTATTCTTCTGCCTCTAAATCATACATGCAAAGTAACATGTTCATGGCATTTGGCAAAGATGTAGACTAGTGTTAGTCCAAATATCACTAAAACCAATCTTACCCCAATTGGCCAAAGGGGGGCGCTATAATTTTGAGCAGTTTGTGAAACGCTTAAACCCGTTAGGATTTTTTTTTTGCAATTTGCATGAAACATTCTACACACAATCTAAGGACCTTTATCTAATATGCCTATGAAGTGCAAACACACACAAAAAAAATAAAAATAATGAATATAGCTGCAAGCAGCGATAAAGTGGCCAAAGCCAAAAACACCTCAAATCATGAACACAGCCTGCAATGTGCGTGAAATCTTGCAAGCACATTCCCAATAGGTCAAGGAACAGATACCACCCTTCTTACATTGGCCTGTTATAGCGCCACCAGCGGGTCAACTTTTGCACAACACATTTTTGGAACAAAAAGGACCAATCTTTGACGTCAGTAACGTCAAAGAGAGCACTTCCTGCGATCTTGACGTTTTGTACTTTTATAGCCATTGTTTTCCGGCTTGAAGCGAGCCCACAATTGTTTCGAAGGAACAATATTTTTCTAGTTGTGGGCTCGCCTAAAGGCGAGCACACTCTAGATATTGTCATTATTTCTATACTATGCTATACTATATCAAGTTCTCCTCAAAACTTCGGTTCCTTTCTACTCCTACATACTTAGTGAGAAAATGAAAATAAAAACATCAATGTGTTCAGCTTACTGTGGCGAAGTGTGCTATTACTTTTTACAGCAATCGGCCAAATGGTGGCGCTGTAGGAAGCCTTCGAAAGTGCGATCTTTGAACAGGTATAGCTCATGCTGTGTTATACATACAGCCATGAAACCTGTATACACTTATGCGTCTCCTCATGCCGAACAACTTTTACCCTCTAACTTTTGACCTCTGACCTTTAGGTCTCCCACAATTCGGAATTATATGAAAAACAGTAAAAATCTATCTCCTCCTGGGATTTTTTAGTTAAGCGCACAAAACTTTTTTCACATGAACTTTGAACCTATATCTACACAGGCTATGTGGTGAGAAGTTTGTACGTTAAATAATGATTTTTTAATAATTCAATATATGTTGCGGTTTTATGCAAATTATTCTTCAGCCTCTAAATCATACATGCAAAGTTACACGTTCATGGCATTTGGCAAAGATGTGGAGGGTTAGTCAAAGTATCACTGAAACCAATTTTATTCCAATCGGCCAAAGGGGGGCGCTATACGAAGCGTTTGAAAATTCAAACTTCAAACGGGCATAAGTCATGACTCGTTTCGTTTGAAGACATGCAACTTGTTACACGCGTGCTTTGACTCAAGCGGAAGACATCTGCGTCGTTGTTAAGTAAGCTCCGCCCTTCGATTTTCCGCCACTTTGAGCAGTTTGTAAAACGCGTAAACCCGCTTTTATTCTGGAATTTTCGCGTCACGTGCACAAAACATTTTTTTACATGAACTTTGGACCGATATCTAAAGATCTGTCAGATCGGATTTCTTTAACATTGAAACATGCTTTTTTAAATAATTCAAACAATATTGCATTTTTATGCAAATTATTCTTCTGCTTCTAAAACATACAAGTAAAGTCACATTTTCATGACAAAATAGTGTAGAGGGTTAGTTCAAATATCACTGAAACCAATCTTACCCCAAATGGCCAAAGGGGGGCGCTATATAATTTTGAGCAGTTTGTAAAACGCTTAAACCCGTTTTTATTCTAGGATTTTTTTTGCAATTTGCATGAAACATTCTACACGCAATCTAAGGACCTTTATCTAACATGCCTATGAAGTGCACACAAAAAAATTATAAAATAATAATAATAAATATAGCTGCAAGCAGCGATAAAGTGTCCAAAGCCAAAAACACCTCAAATCATGAACACAGCCTGGGATGTGCGTGAAATCTTGCAAGCACATTCCCAATAGGTCAAGGAACAGATACCAACCTTCTCACATTGGCCTGTTATAGCGCCACCAGCGGGTCAACTTTTGCACAACACATTTTTGGAACAAAATGGACCAATCTTTGACGTCAGTAACGTCAAAGAGAGCACTGCATGCGATCTTGACATTTTGTGCTTTTATAGCCATTGTTTTCCGGCTTGAAGCGAGCCCACAATTGTTTCGAAGGAACAATATTTTTCTAGTTGTGGGCTCGCCAGTACCTGGCGAGCACACTTTAGATATTGTCATTATTTCTATACTATGCTATACTATATCAAGTTCTCCTCAAAACTTCGGTTCCTTTCTACTCCTACATACTTAGTGAGAAAATGAAAATAAAAACATCAATGTGTTCAGTTTACAGTGGCGAAGTGTGCTATTATTGTGGGCTCGCCAGTACCTGGCGAGCACACTTTAGATATTGTCATTATTTATTTATTTATTTATTTATTTATCTAGTAAGTAGACGGGATCTTCGGTTCCTTTCTACTCCTACATACTTAGTGAGAAAATGAAAATAAAAACATCAATGTGTTCAGCTTACAGTGGCGAAGTGTGCTATTATTTTCTATAGCAATCGGCCAAATGGTGGCGCTGTAGGAAGCCTTCGAAAGTGCGATCTTTGAACAGGTATAGCTCATGCTGTGTTATACATACAGCCATGAAACCTGTATACACTTATGCGTCTCCTCATGCCAAACAACTTTTACCCTCTAACTTTTGACCTCTGACCTTTAGGTCTCCCACAATTCGGAATTATATGAAAAACAGTAAAAATCTATCTCCTCCTGGGATTTTCGCGTCAAGTGCACAAAACTTTTTTCACATGAACTTTGAACCTATATCTACACAGGCTATGTGGTGAGAAGTTTGTACGTTAAATAATGATTTTTTAATAATTCAATTTATATTGCGGTTTTATGCAAATTATTCTTTGGCCTTTAAATCATACATGCAAAGTTACACGTTCATGGCATTTGGCAAAGATGTGGAGGGTTAGTCAAAGTATCACTGAAACCAATTTTATTCCAATCGGCCAAAGGGGGGCGCTATACGAAGCGTCTGAAAATTCAAACTTCAAACGGGCATAAGTCATGACTCGTTTTGTTTGAAGACATGCAACTTGTTACACGCGTGCTTTGACTCAAGCGGAAGACATCTGTGTCGTTGTTAAGTAAGCTCCGCCCTTCAATTTTCCGCCATTTTGAGCAGTTTGTAAAACGCGTAAACCCGCTTTTATTCTGGAACTTTCGCGTCACGTGCACAAAACTTTTTTTACGTGAACTTTGGACCGATATCTAAAGATCTGTCAGATCGGATTTCTTTAACATTGAAACATGCTTTTTTAAATAATTCAAACAATATTGCATTTTTATGCAAATTATTCTTCTGCCTCTAAAACATACATGCAAAGTCACATTTTCATGACAAAATAGTGTAGAGGGTTAGTTCAAATATCACTGAAACCAATCTTACCCCAAATGGCCAAAGGGGGGCGCTATATAATTTTGAGCAGTTTGTAAAACGCTTAAACCCGTTTTTATTCTAGGATTTTTTTTGTAATTTGCATGAAACATTCTACACGCAATCTAAGGACCTTTATCTAACATGCCTATGAAGTGCACACAAAAAAAATATAAAATAATAATAATAAATATAGCTGCAAGCAGCGATAAAGTGTCCAAAGCCAAAAACACCTCAAATCATGAACACAGCCTGGGATGTGCGTGAAATCTTGCAAGCACATTCCCAATAGGTCAAGGAACAGATACCAACCTTCTCACATTGGCCTGTTATAGCGCCACCAGCGGGTCAACTTTTGCACAACACATTTTTGGAACAAAATGGACCAATCTTTGACGTCAGTAACGTCAAAGAGAGCACTGCCTGCGATCTTGACATTTTGTGCTTTTATAGCCATTGTTTTCTGGCTTGAAGCGAGCCCACAATTGTTTCGAAGGAACAATATTTTTCTAGTTTTTTATAGCAATCGGCCAAATGGTGGCGCTGTAGGAAGCCTTCGAAAGTGCGATCTTTGAACAGGTATAGCTCATGCTGTGTTATACATACAGCCATGAAACCTGTATACACTTATGCGTCTCCTCGTGCCGAACAACTTTTACCCTCTAACTTTTGACCTCTGACCTTTAGGTCTCCCACAATTCGGAATTATATGAAAAACAGTAAAAATCTATCTCCTCCTGGGATTTTCGCGTCAAGTGCACAAAACTTTTTTCACATGAACTTTGAACCTATATCTACACAGGCTATGTGGTGAGAAGTTTGTACGTTAAATAATGATTTTTTAATAATTCAATATATATTGCGGTTTTATGCAAATTATTATTCGGCCTCTAAATCATACATGCAAAGTTACACGTTCATGGCATTTGGCAAAGATGTGGAGGGTTAGTCAAAGTATCACTGAAACCAATTTTATTCCCATCGGCCAAAGGGGGGCGCTATACGAAGTGTCTGAAAATTCAAACTTCAAACGGGCATAAGTCATGACTCGTTTCGTTTGAAGACATGCAACTTGTTACACGCGTGCTTTGACTCAAGCGGAAGACATCTGTGTCGTTGTTAAGTAAGCTCCGCCCTTCAATTTTCCGCCATTTTGAGCAGTTTGTAAAACGCGTAAACCCGCTTTTATTCTGGAATTTTCGCGTCACGTGCACAAAACTTTTTTTACGTGAACTTTGGACCGATATCTAAAGATCTGTCAGATCGGATTTCTTTAACATTGAAACATGCTTTTTTAAATAATTCAAACAATATTGCATTTTTATGCAAATTATTCTTCTGCCTCTAAAACATACATGCAAAGTCACATTTTCATGACAAAATAGTGTAGAGGGTTAGTTCAAATATCACTGAAACCAATCTTACCCCAAATGGCCAAAGGGGGGCGCTATATAATTTTGAGCAGTTTGTAAAACGCTTAAACCCGTTTTTATTCTAGGATTTTTTTTGCAATTTGCATGAAACATTCTACACGCAATCTAAGGACCTTTATCTAACATGCCTATGAAGTGCACACAAAAAATATATAAAATAATAATAATAAATATAGCTGCAAGCAGCGATAAAGCAGCTCAAATCATGAACACAGCCTGGGATGTGCGTGGAATCTTGCAAGCACATTCCCAATAGGTCAAGGAACAGATACTAACCTTCTCACATTGGCCTGTTATAGCGCCACCAGCGGGTCGACTTTTGCACAACACATTTTTGGAACAAAATGGACCAATCTTTGACGTCAGTAACGTCAAAGAGAGCACTGCCTGCGATCTTGACATTTTGTGCTTTTATAGCCATTGTTTTCTGGCTTGAAGCGAGCCCACAATTGTTTCGAAGGAACAATATTTTTCTAGTTGTGGGCTCGCCTAAAGGCGAGCACACTCTAGATATTGTCATTATTTCTATACTATGCTATACTATATCAAGTTCTCCTCAAAACTTCGGTTCCTTTCTACTCCTACATACTTAGTGAGAAAATGAAAATAAAAACATCAATGTGTTCAGCTTACTGTGGCGAAGTGTGCTATTACTTTTTACAGCAATCGGCCAAATGGTGGCGCTGTAGGAAGCCTTCGAAAGTGCGATCTTTGAACAGGTATAGCTCATGCTGTGTTATACATACAGCCATGAAACCTGTATACACTTATGCGTCTCCTCATGCCGAACAACTTTTACCCTCTAACTTTTGACCTCTGACCTTTAGGTCTCCCACAATTCGGAATTATATGAAAAACAGTAAAAATCTATCTCCTCCTGGGATTTTTTAGTTAAGCGCACAAAACTTTTTTCACATGAACTTTGAACCTATATCTACACAGGCTATGTGGTGAGAAGTTTGTACGTTAAATAATGATTTTTTAATAATTCAATATATGTTGCGGTTTTATGCAAATTATTCTTCGGCCTCTAAATCATACATGCAAAGTTACACGTTCATGGCATTTGGCAAAGATGTGGAGGGTTAGTCAAAGTATCACTGAAACCAATTTTATTCCAATCGGCCAAAGGGGGGCGCTATACGAAGCGTTTGAAAATTCAAACTTCAAACGGGCATAAGTCATGACTCGTTTCGTTTGAAGACATGCAACTTGTTACACGCGTGCTTTGACTCAAGCGGAAGACATCTGCGTCGTTGTTAAGTAAGCTCCGCCCTTCGATTTTCCGCCACTTTGAGCAGTTTGTAAAACGCGTAAACCCGCTTTTATTCTGGAATTTTCGCGTCACGTGCACAAAACATTTTTTTACATGAACTTTGGACCGATATCTAAAGATCTGTCAGATCGGATTTCTTTAACATTGAAACATGCTTTTTTAAATAATTCAAACAATATTGCATTTTTATGCAAATTATTCTTCTGCTTCTAAAACATACAAGTAAAGTCACATTTTCATGACAAAATAGTGTAGAGGGTTAGTTCAAATATCACTGAAACCAATCTTACCCCAAATGGCCAAAGGGGGGCGCTATATAATTTTGAGCAGTTTGTAAAACGCTTAAACCCGTTTTTATTCTAGGATTTTTTTTGCAATTTGCATGAAACATTCTACACGCAATCTAAGGACCTTTATCTAACATGCCTATGAAGTGCACACAAAAAAATTATAAAATAATAATAATAAATATAGCTGCAAGCAGCGATAAAGTGTCCAAAGCCAAAAACACCTCAAATCATGAACACAGCCTGGGATGTGCGTGAAATCTTGCAAGCACATTCCCAATAGGTCAAGGAACAGATACCAACCTTCTCACATTGGCCTGTTATAGCGCCACCAGCGGGTCAACTTTTGCACAACACATTTTTGGAACAAAATGGACCAATCTTTGACGTCAGTAACGTCAAAGAGAGCACTGCATGCGATCTTGACATTTTGTGCTTTTATAGCCATTGTTTTCCGGCTTGAAGCGAGCCCACAATTGTTTCGAAGGAACAATATTTTTCTAGTTGTGGGCTCGCCTATAAGGCGAGCACACTTTAGATATTGTCATTATTTATTTATTTATTTATTTATATACTATATCAAGTTCTCCTCAAAACTTCGGTTCCTTTCTACTCCTACATACTTAGTGAGAAAATGAAAATAAAAACATCAATGTGTTCAGCTTACAGTGGCGACGTGTGCTATTACTTTTTACAGCAATCGGCCAAATGGTGGCGCTGTAGGAAGCCTTCGAAAGTGCGAACTTTGAACAGGTATAGCTCATGCTGTGTTATACATACAGCCATGAAACCTGTATACACGTATGCGTCTCCTCATGCCGAACAACTTTTACCCTCTAACTTTTGACCTCTGACCTTTAGGTCTCCCACAATTCGGAATTATATGAAAAACAGTAAAAATCTATCTCCTCCTGGGATTTTCGCGCCAAGTGCACAAAACTTTTTTCACATGAACTTTGGACCAATACGGTCAGATTTATCTCGGCGGATTTCTTTTAAAGTGAAATATCATTTTTTAATAATTCAATAAATATTGCGGTTTTATGCAAATTATTCTTCTGCCTCTAAATCATGCATGCAAAGTTACACGTTCATGGCATTTGGCAAAGATGTGGAGGGTTAGTCAAAGTATCACTGAAACCAATTTTATTCCAATCGGCCAAAGGGGGGCGCTATACGAAGCGTTTGAAAATTCAAACTTCAAACGGGCATAAGTCATGACTCGTTTCGTTTGAAGACATGCAACTTGTTACACGCGTGCTTTGACTCAAGCGGAAGACATCTGTGTCGTTGTTAAGTAAGCTCCGCCCTTCGATTTTCCGCCACTTTGAGCAGTTTGTAAAATGCGTAAACCCGCTTTTATTCTGGAATTTTCGCGTCACGTGCACAAAACATTTTTTTACATGAACTTTGGACCGATATCTAAAGATCTGTCAGATCGGATTTCTTTAACATTGAAACATGCTTTTTTAAATAATTCAAACAATATTGCATTTTTATGCAAATTATTCTTCTGCCTCTAAAACATACAAGCAAAGTCACATTTTCATGACAAAATAGTGTAGAGGGTTAGTTCAAATATCACTGAAACCAATCTTACCCCAAATGGCCAAAGGGGGGCGCTATATAATTTTGAGCAGTTTGTAAAACGCTTAAACCCGTTTTTATTCTAGGATTTTTTTGGCAATTTGCATGAAACATTCTACACGCAATCTAAGGACCTTTATCTAACATGCCTATGAAGTGCACACAAAAAAAATATAAAATAATAATAATAAATATAGCTGCAAGCAGCGATAAAGTGTCCAAAGCCAAAAACACCTCAAATCATGAACACAGCCTGGGATGTGCGTGAAATCTTGCAAGCACATTCCCAATAGGTCAAGGAAAAGATACCAACCTTCTCACATTGGCCTGTTATAGCGCCACCAGCGGGTCAACTTTTGCACAACACATTTTTGGAACAAAATGGACCAATCTTTGACGTCAGTAACGTCAAAGAGAGCACTGCCTGCGATCTTGACATTTTGTGCTTTTATAGCCATTGTTTTCCGGCTTGAAGCGAGCCCACAATTGTTTCGAAGGAACAATATTTTTCTAGTGACAATATCTAACCGTCATATCAAGTTCTCCTCAAAACTTCGGTTCCTTTCTACTCCTACATACTTAGACAGAAAATGAAAATAAAAACATCAATGTGTTCAGCTTACAGTGGCGAAGTGTGCTATTATTTTTTACAGCAATCGGCCAAATGGTGGCGCTGTAGGAAGCCTTCGAAAGTGCGAACTTTGAACAGATAGAGCTCATGCTCTGTTATACGTACAGTCATGAAACCTGTATACACGTATGCCTCTCCTCATGCCGAACAACTTTTACGCTCTGACTTTTGACCTCTGACCTTTAGATCCCCCAGAATTTTGAATTATATAAAAATCAGTAAAAATCTATCTCCTCCTGGGATTTTTGCGTTACGCGCACAAAACTTTTTTTCACATGAACTTTGGACCAATACGGTCAAACTAGTCTCGGCGGATTTCTTTTAAAGTGAAATATATTTTTTTAATAATTCAATCAATATTGCGGTTTTATGCAAATTATTCTTCGGCCTCTAAATCATACATGCAAAGTTACACGTTCATGGCATTTGGCAAAGATGTGGAGGGTTAGTCAAAGTATCAATGAAACCAATTTTATTCCAATCGGCCAAAGGGGGGCGCTATACGAAGCGTTTGAAAATTCAAACTTCAAACGGGCATAAGTCATGACTCGTTTCGTTTGAAGACATGCAACTTGTTACACGCGTGCTTTGACTCAAGCGGAAGACATCTGTGTCGTTGTTAAGTAAGCTCCGCCCTTTGATTTTCCGCCATTTTGAGCAGTTTGTAAAACGCGTAAACCCGCTTTTATTCTGGAATTTTCGCTCCACGTGCACAAAACTTTTTTTACGTGAACTTTGGACCGATATCTAAAGATCTGTCAGATCGGATTTCTTTAAAATTGAAACATGCTTTTTTAAATAAATTCAATGTATATTGCAGTTTTATGCAAATTATTCTTCTGCCTCTAAATCATACATGCAAAGTAACATGTTCATGGCATTTGGCAAAGATGTAGAGTGTTAGTCCAAATATCACTAAAACCAATCTTATCTCAATTGGCCAAAGGGGGGCGCTATATCATTTTGAGCAGTTTGTGAAACGCTTAAACCCGTTAGGATTTTTTTTTGCAATTTGCATGAAACATTCTACACACAATCTAAGGACCTTTATCTAATATGCCTATGAAGTGCACACACACACAAAAAAAAATAATAATAATGAATATAGCTGCAAGCAGCGATAAAGTGGCCAAAGCCAAAAACACCTCAAATCATGAACACAGCCTGCAATGTGCGTGAAATCTTGCAAGCACATTCCCAATAGGTCAAGGAACAGATACCACCCTTCTTACATTGGCCTGTTATAGCGCCACCAGCGGGTCAACTTTTGCAAAACACATTTTTGGAACAAAATGGACCAATCTTTGACGTCAGTAACGTCAAAGAGAGCACTGCCTGCGATCTTGACATTTTGTACTTTTATAGACATTGTTTTCTGGCTTGAAGCGAGCCCACAATTGTTTCGAAGGAACAATATTTTTCTAGTGACAATATCTAACCGTCATATCAAGTTCTCCTCAAAACTTCGGTTCCTTTCTACTCCTACATACTTAGTGAGAAAATGAAAATAAAAACATCAATGTGTTCAGCTTACAGTGGCGAAGTGTGCTATTATTTTTTACAGCAATCGGCCAAATGGTGGCGCTGTAGGAAGCCTTCGAAAGTGCGATCTTTGAACAGGTATAGCTCATGCTGTGTTATACGTACAGCCATGAAACCTTTATACACTTATGCGTCTCCTCATGCCGAACAACTTTTACCCTCTAACTTTTGACCTCTGACCTTTAGGTCTCCCACAATTTGGAATTATATGAAAAACAGTAAAAATCTATCTCCTCCTGGGATTTTTGCATAACGCGCACGAAACTTTTTTCACATGAACTTTGGACCAATGCGGTCAAACTAGTCTCGGCGGATTTCTTTTAAAGTGAAATATAATTTTTTTATAATTCAATCAATATTGCGGTTTTATGCAAATTATTCTTCGGCCTCTAAATCATACATGCAAAGTTACACGTTCATGGCATTTGGCAAAGATGTGGAGGGTTAGTCAAAGTATCACTGAAACCAATTTTATTCCAATCGGCCAAAGGGGGGCGCTATACGAAGCGTTTGAAAATCCAAACTTCAAACGGGCATAAGTCATGACTCGTTTCGTTTGAAGACATGCAACTTGTTACACGCGTGCTTTGACTCAAACGGAAGACATCTGTGTCGTTGTTAAGTAAGCTCCGCCCTTCGATTTTCCGCCATTTTGAGCAGTTTGTAAAACGCGTAAACCCGCTATTATTCTGGAATTTTCACGTCACGTGCACAAAACCTTTTTTACGTGAACTTTGGACCGATATCTAAAGATCTGTCAGATCGGATTTTTTTAACATTGAAACATGCTTTTTTAAATAATTCAAACAATATTGCATTTTTATGCAAATTATTCTTCTGCCTCTAAATCATACATGCAAAGTCACATTTTCATGACAAAATAGTGTAGAGGGTTAGTTCAAATATCACTTACCCCAAATGGCCAAAGGGGGGCGCTATATAATTTTGAGCAGTTTGTAAAACGCTTAAACCCGTTTTTATTCTAGGATTTTTTTTGCAATTTGCATGAAACATTCTACACGCAATCTAAGGACCTTTATCTAACATGCCTATGAAGTGCACACAAAAAAATTATAAAATAATAATAATAAATATAGCTGCAAGCAGCGATAAATTGTCCAAAGCCAAAAACACCTCAAATCATGAACACAGCCTGCAATGTGCGTGAAATCTTGCAAGCACATTCCCAATAGGTCAAGGAGCAGATACCACCCTTCTTACATTGGCCTGTTATAGCGCCACCAGCGGGTCAACTTTTGCACAACACATTTTTGGAACAAAATGGACCAATCTTTGACGTCAGTAACGTCAAAGAGAGCACTGCCTGCGATCTTGACATTTTGTACTTTTATAGCCATTGTTTTCTGGCTTGAAGCGAGCCCACAATTGTTTCGAAGGAACAATATTTTTCTAGTGACAATATCTAACCGTCATATCAAGTTCTCCTCAAAACTTCGGTTCCTTTCTACTCCTACATACTTAGTGAGAAAATGAAAATAAAAACATCAATGTGTTCAGCTTACTGTGGCGACGTGTGCTATTACTTTTTACAGCAATCGGCCAAATGGTGGCGCTGTAGGAAGCCTTCGAAAGTGCGAACTTTGAACAGGTATAGCTCATGCTCTGTTATACGTACAGCCATGAAACCTGTATACACGTATGCGTCTCCTCATGCCGAACAATTTTTACGCTCTGACTTTTGACCTCTGATCTTTAGATCCCTCAGAATTTGGAATTATATGAAAAACAGTAAAAATCTATCTCCTCCTGGGATCTTTGCGATACGCGCATGAAACTTTTTTCACATGAACTTTGGACCAATACGGTCAAACTAGTCTCGGCGGATTTCTTTTAAAGTGAAATATATTTTATTAATAATTCAATCAATGTTGCGGTTTTATGCAAATTATTCTTCGGCCTCTAAATCATACATGCAAAGTTACACGTTCATGGCATTTGGCAAAGATGTGGAGGGTTAGTCAAAGTATCACTGAAACCAATTTTATTCCAATCGGCCAAAGGGGGGCGCTATACGAAGCGTTTGAAAATTCAAACTTCAAACGGGCATAAGTCATGACTCGTTTCGTTTGAAGACATGCAACTTGTTACACGCGTGCTTTGACTCGAGCGGAAGACATCTGTGTCGTTGTTAAGTAAGCTCCGCCCCCCGATTTTCCGCCATATTGAGCAGTTTGTAAAACGCGTAAACCCGCTTTTATTCTGGAATTTTCACTCCACGTGCACAAAACTTTTTTTACGTGAACTTTGGACCGATATCTAAAGATCTGTCAGATCGGATTTCTTTAAAATTGAAACATGCTTTTTAAAATAAATTCAATGAATATTGCAGTTTTATGCAAATTATTCTTCTGCCTCTAAATCATACATGCAAAGTAACATGTTCATGGCATTTGGCAAAGATGTAGAGTGTTAGTCCAAATATCACTAAAACCAATCTTACCCCAATTGGCCAAAGGGGGGCGCTATATCATTTTGAGCAGTTTGTGAAACGCTTAAACCCGTTAGGATTTATTTTTGCAATTTGCATGAAACATTCTACACACAATCTAAGGACCTTTATCTAATATGCCTATGAAGTGCACAGACACAAAAAAAATAATAATAATGAATATAGCTGCAAGCAGCGATAAAGTGGCCAAAGCCAAAAACACCTCAAATCATGAACACAGCCTGCAATGTGCGTGAAATCTTGCAAGCACATTCCCAATAGGTCAAGGAGCAGATACCACCCTTCTTACATTGGCCTGTTATAGCGCCACCAGCGGGTCAACTTTTGCACAACACATTTTTGGAACAAAATGGACCAATCTTTGACGTCAGTAACGTCAAAGAGAGCACTGCCTGCGATCTTGACATTTTGTACTTTTATAGCCATTGTTTTCTGGCTTGAAGCGAGCCCACAATTGTTTCGAAGGAACAATATTTTTCTAGTGACAATATCTAACCGTCATATCAAGTTCTCCTCAAAACTTCGGTTCCTTTCTACTCCTACATACTTAGACAGAAAATGAAAATAAAAACATCAATGTGTTCAGCTTACAGTGGCGAAGTGTGCTATTATTTTTTACAGCAATCGGCCAAATGGTGGCGCTGTAGGAAGCCTTTGAAAGTGCGAACTTTGAACAGATAGAGCTCATGCTCTGTTATACGTACAGTCATGAAACCTGTATACACGTATGCGTCTCCTCATGCCGAACAACTTTTACCCTCTAATTTTTGACCTCTGACCTTTAGATCCCCCAGAATTTTGAATTATATAAAAAACAGTAAAAATCTATCTCCTCCTGGGATTTTTGCGTTACGCGCACAAAACTTTTTTCACATGAACTTTGGACCAATACGGTCAAACTAGTCTGGTCGGATTTCTTCTAAAGTGAAATATAATTTTTTAATAATTCAATCAATATTGCGGTTTTATGCAAATTATTCTTCGGCCTCTAAATCATACATGCAAAGTTTCACGTTCATGGCATTTGGCAAAGATGTAGAGGGTTAGTCAAAGTATCACTGAAACCAATTTTATTCCAATCGGCCAAAGGGGGGCGCTATACGAAGCGTTTGAAAATTCAAACTTCAAACGGGCATAAGTCATGACTCGTTTCGTTTTAAGACATGCAACTTGTTTACACGCGTGCTTTGACTCAAGCGGAAGACATCTGTGTCGTTGTTAAGTAAGCTCCGCCCTTCGATTTTCCGCCAATTTGAGCAGTTTGTAAAACACGTAAACCCGCTTTTATTCTGGAATTTTCGCGTCACGTGCACAAAACTTTTTTTACGTGAACTTGGGACCAATATCTAAAGATCTGTCAGATCGGATTTCTTTAAAATTGAAACATGCTTTTTTAAATAAATTCAATGAATATTGCAGTTTTATGCAAATTATTCTTCTGCCTCTAAATCATACATGCAAAGTAACATGTTCATGGCATTTGGCAAAGATGTAGAGTGTTAGTCCAAATATCACTAAAACCAATCTTACCCCAATTGGCCAAAGGGGGGCGCTATATCATTTTGAGCAGTTTGTGAAACGCTTAAACCCGTTAGGATTTTTTTTTTTTTGCAATTTGCATGAAACATTCTACACACAATCTAAGGACCTTTATCTAATATGCCTATGAAGTGCACACACACAAAAAATTATAATAATGAATATAGCTGCAAGCAGCGATAAAGTGGCCAAAGCCAAAAACACCTCAAATCATGAACACAGCCTGCAATGTGCGTGAAATCTTGCAAGCACATTCCCAATAGGTCAAGGAACAGATACCACTCTTCTTACATTGGCCTGTTATAGCGCCACCAGCGGGTCAACTTTTGCACAACACATTTTTGGAACAAAATGGACCAATTTCATTGACGTCAGTAACGTCAAAGAGAGCACTGCCTGCGATCTTGACATTTTGTACTTTTATAGCCATTGTTTTCCGGCTTGAAGCGAGCCCACAATTGTTTCGAAGGAACAATATTTTTCTAGTTTATCTATCAGGCAGGCAGTCATATCAAGTATCAAAAAACTTCGGTTCCTTTCTACTCCTACATACTTAGTGAGAAAATGAAAATAAAAACATCAATGTGTTCAGTTTACAGTGGCGAAGTGTGCTATTATTTTATATAGCAATCGGCCAAATGGTGGCGCTGTAGGAAGCCTTCGAAAGTGCGATCTTTGAACAGGTATAGCTCATGCTGTGTTTGAGGTACAGCCATGAAACCTGTATACACTTATGCGTCTCCTCATGCCGAACAACTTTTACCCTCTAACTTTTGACCTCTGACCTTTAGGTCTCCCACAATTCAGAATAATATGAAAAACAGTAAAAATCTATCTCCTCCTGGGTTTTTTTCGTTACGCGCACAAAACTTTTTTTACATGAACTTTGGACCAATACGGTCAGATTTATCTCGGCGGATTTCTTTTAAAGTGAAATATAATTTTTTAATAATTCTATCAATATTGCGGTTTTATGCAAATTATTCTTCTGCCTCTAAAACATACATGCAAAGTTACACGTTCATGGCATTTGGCAAAGATGTGGAGGGTTAGTCAAAGTATCACTGAAACCAATTTTATTCCAATCGGCCAAAGGGGGGCGCTATACGAAGCGTTTGAAAATTCAAACTTCAAACGGGCATAAGTCATGACTCGTTTCGTTTGAAGACATGCAACTTGTTACACGCGTGCTTTGACTCGAGCGGAAGACATCTGTGTCGTTGTTAAGTAAGCTCCGCCCTTCGATTTTCCGCCACTTTGAGCAGTTTGTAAAACGCGTAAACCCGCTTTTATTCTGGAATTTTCGCGTCACGTGCACAAAACTTTTTTTACGTCAACTTTGGACCGATATCTAAAGATCTGTCAGATCGGATTTCTTTAACATTGAAACATGCTATTTTAAATAATTCAAACAATATTGCATTTTTATGCAAATTATTCTTCTGCCTCTAAAACATACAAGCAAAGTCACATTTTCATGACAAAATAGTGTAGAGGGTTAGTTCAAATATCACTGAAACCAATCTTACCCCAAATGGCCAAAGGGGGGCGCTATATAATTTTGAGCAGTTTGTAAAACGCTTAAACCCGTTTTTATTCTAGGATTTTTTTTGCAATTTGCATGAAACATTCTACACGCAATCTAAGGACCTTTATCTAACATGCCTATGAAGTGCACACAAAAAAATTATAAAATAATAATAATAAATATAGCTGCAAGCAGCGATAAAGTGTCCAAAGCCAAAAACACCTCAAATCATGAACACAGCCTGGGATGTGCGTGAAATCTTGCAAGCACATTCCCAATAGGTCAAGGAACAGATACCAACCTTCTCACATTGGCCTGTTATAGCGCCACCAGCGGGTCAACTTTTGCACAACACATTTTTGGAACAAAATGGACCAATCTTTGACGTCAGTAACGTCAAAGAGAGCACTGCCTGCGATCTTGACATTTTGTGCTTTTATAGCCATTGTTTTCCGGCTTGAAGCGAGCCCACAATTGTTTCGAAGGAACAATATTTTTCTAGTGACAATATCTAACCGTCATATCAAGTTCTCCTCAAAACTTCGGTTCCTTTCTACTCCTACATACTTAGTGAGAAAATGAAAATAAAAACATCAATGTGTTCAGCTTACTGTGGCGACGTGTGCTATTACTTTTTACAGCAATCGGCCAAATGGTGGCGCTGTAGGAAGCCTTCGAAAGTGCGAACTTTGAACAGGTATAGCTCATGCTCTGTTATACGTACAGCCATGAAACCTGTATACACGTATGCGTCTCCTCATGCCGAACAATTTTTACGCTCTGACTTTTGACCTCTGATCTTTAGATCCCTCAGAATTTGGAATTATATGAAAAACAGTAAAAATCTATCTCCTCCTGGGATCTTTGCGATACGCGCATGAAACTTTTTTCACATGAACTTTGGACCAATACGGTCAAACTAGTCTCGGCGGATTTCTTTTAAAGTGAAATATATTTTATTAATAATTCAATCAATGTTGCGGTTTTATGCAAATTATTCTTCGGCCTCTAAATCATACATGCAAAGTTACACGTTCATGGCATTTGGCAAAGATGTGGAGGGTTAGTCAAAGTATCACTGAAACCAATTTTATTCCAATCGGCCAAAGGGGGGCGCTATGCGAAGCGTTTGAAAATTCAAACTTCAAACGGGCATAAGTCATGACTCGTTTCGTTTGAAGACATGCAACTTGTTACACGCGTGCTTTGACTCGAGCGGAAGACATCTGTGTCGTTGTTAAGTAAGCTCCGCCCCCCGATTTTCCGCCATATTGAGCAGTTTGTAAAACGCGTAAACCCGCTTTTATTCTGGAATTTTCACTCCACGTGCACAAAACTTTTTTTACGTGAACTTTGGACCGATATCTAAAGATCTGTCAGATCGGATTTCTTTAAAATTGAAACATGCTTTTTAAAATAAATTCAATGAATATTGCAGTTTTATGCAAATTATTCTTCTGCCTCTAAATCATACATGCAAAGTAACATGTTCATGGCATTTGGCAAAGATGTAGAGTGTTAGTCCAAATATCACTAAAACCAATCTTACCCCAATTGGCCAAAGGGGGGCGCTATATCATTTTGAGCAGTTTGTGAAACGCTTAAACCCGTTAGGATTTATTTTTGCAATTTGCATGAAACATTCTACACACAATCTAAGGACCTTTATCTAATATGCCTATGAAGTGCACACACACAAAAAAAATAATAATAATGAATATAGCTGCAAGCAGCGATAAAGTGGCCAAAGCCAAAAACACCTCAAATCATGAACACAGCCTGCAATGTGCGTGAAATCTTGCAAGCACATTCCCAATAGGTCAAGGAGCAGATACCACCCTTCTTACATTGGCCTGTTATAGCGCCACCAGCGGGTCAACTTTTGCACAACACATTTTTGGAACAAAATGGACCAATCTTTGACGTCAGTAACGTCAAAGAGAGCACTGCCTGCGATCTTGACATTTTGTACTTTTATAGCCATTGTTTTCTGGCTTGAAGCGAGCCCACAATTGTTTCGAAGGAACAATATTTTTCTAGTTGTGGGCTCGCCTATAAGGCGAGCACACTTTAGATATTGTCATTATTTATCTATCAGTCAGTCAGTCAGACAGACAGTAGACGGGAACTTCGGTTCCTTTCTACTCCTACATACTTAGTGAGAAAATGAAAATAAAAACATCAATGTGTTCAGTTTACAGTGGCGAAGTGCGCTATTATTTTTTATAGCAATCGGCCAAATGGTGGCGCTGTAGGAAGCCTTCGAAAGTGCGATCTTTGAACAGGTATAGCTCATGCTGTGTTATACATACAGCCATGAAACCTGTATACACTTATGCGTCTCCTCATGCCGAACAACTTTTACCCTCTAACTTTTGACCTCTGACCTTTAGGTCTCCCACAATTTGGAATTATATGAAAAACAGTAAAAATCTATCTCCTCCTGGGATTTTCGCGTTACGCGCACGAAACTTTTTTCACATGAACTTTGGACCAATACGGTCAGATTGATCAACCAGATTTTTTTTTAAGTGAAATATATTTTTTTAATAATTTAATCAATATTGCGGTTTTATGCAAATTATTCTTCGGCCTCTAAATCATACATGCAAAGTTACACGTTCATGGCATTTGGCAAAGATGTGGAGGGTTAGTCAAAGTATCACTGAAACCAATTTTATTCCAATCGGCCAAAGGGGGGCGCTATATGAAGCGTCTGAAAATTCAAACTTCAAACGGGCATAAGTCATGACTCGTTTCGTTTGAAGACATGCAACTTGTTACACGCGTGCTTTGACTCAAGCGGAAGACATCTGTGTCGTCGTTAAGTAAGCTCCGCCCTTCAATTTCCCGCCATTTTGAGCAGTTTGTAAAACGCGTAAACCCGCTTTTATTCTGGAATTTTCGCGTCACGTGCACAAAACTTTTTTTACGTGAACTTTGGACCGATATCTAAAGATCTGTCAGATCGGATTTCTTTAACATTGAAACATGCTTTTTTAAATAATTCAAACAATATTGCATTTTTATGCAAATTATTCTTCTGCCTCTAAAACATACATGCAAAGTCACATTTTCATGACAAAATAGTGTAGAGGGTTAGTTCAAATATCACTGAAACCAATCTTACCCCAAATGGCCAAAGGGGGGCGCTATATAATTTTGAGCAGTTTGTAAAACGCTTAAACCCGTTTTTATTCTAGGATTTTTTTTGCAATTTGCATGAAACATTCTACACGCAATCTAAGGACCTTTATCTAACATGCCTATGAAGTGCACACAAAAAAATTATAAAATAAAATAATAATGAATATAGCTGCAAGCAGCGATAAAGTGGCCAAAGCCAAAAACACCTCAAATCATGAACACAGCCTGCAATGTGCGTGAAATCTTGCAAGCACATTCCCAATAGGTCAAGGAACAGATACCACCCTTCTTACATTGGCCTGTTATAGCGCCACCAGCGGGTCAACTTTTGCACAACACATTTTTGGAACAAAATGGACCAATCTTTGACGTCAGTAACGTCAAAGAGAGCACTGCCTGCGATCTTGATATTTTGTACTTTCATAGCCATTGTTTTCTGGCTTGAAGCGAGCCCACAATTGTTACGAAGGAACAATATTTTTCTAGTTGTGGGCTCGCCTATAAGGCGAGCACACTTTAGATATTGTCATTGTGGGCTCGCCTATAAGGCGAGCACACTTTAGATATTGTCATTATTTCTATACTAGGCAGGCAGTCAGTGCAAGTATCAAAAAACTTCGGTTCCTTTCTACTCCTACATACTTAGTGAGAAAATGAAAATAAAAACATCAATGTGTTCAGCTTACTGTGGCGACGTGTGCTATTACTTTTTACAGCAATCGGCCAAATGGTGGCGCTGTAGGAAGCCTTCGAAAGTGCGAACTTTGAACAGGTATAGCTCATGCTGTGTTTGAGGTAAAGCCATGAAACCTGTATACACGTATGCGTCTCCTCATGCCGAACAACTTTTACGCTCTGACTTTTGACCTTTGACCTTTAGATCTCCCACAATTTGGAATTATATGAAAAACAGTAAAAATCTATCTCCTCCTGGGTTTTTTTCGTTACGCGCACAAAACTTTTTTCACATGAACTTTGGACCAATACGGTCAGATTTATCTCGGTGGATTTCTTTTAAAGTGAAATATCATTTTTTAATAATTCAATCAATATTGCGGTTTTATGCAAATTATTCTTCGGCCTCTAAATCATACATGCAAAGTTACACATTCATGGCATTTGGCAAAGATGTGGAGGGTTAGTCAAAGTATCACTGAAACCAATTTTATTCCAATCGGCCAAAGGGGGGCGCTATACGAAGCGTCTGAAAATTCAAACTTCAAACGGGCATAAGTCATGACTCGTTTCGTTTTAAGACATGCAACTTGCTTACACGCATGCTTTGACTCGAGCGGAAGACATCTGTGTCTTTGTTAAGTAAGCTCCGCCCTTCGATTTTCCGCCATTTTGAGCAGTTTGTAAAACGCGTAAACCCGCTTTTATTCTGGAATTTTCGCTCCGCGTGCACAAAACTTTTTTTACGTGAACTTTGGACCAATATCTAAAGATCTGTCAGATCGGATTTTTTTTTTAAATTGAAACATGCTTTTTTAATAATTCAATGAATATTGCAGTTTTATGCAAATTATTCTTCTGCCTCTAAATCATACATGCAAAGTAACATGTTCATGGCATTTGGCAAAGATGTAGAGTGTTAGTCCAAATATCACTAAATCCAATCTCACTCCAATTGGCCAAAGGGGGGCGCTATATCATTTTGAGCAGTTTGTGAAACGCTTAAACCCGTTAGGATTTTTTTAGCAATTTGCATGAAACATTCTACACACAATCTAAGGACCTTTATCTAATATGCCTATGAAGTGCACACACACACAAAAAGAAAAATAATAACAAATATAGCTGCAAGCAGCGATAAAGTGGCCAAAGCCAAAAACACCTCAAATCATGAACACAGCCTGCAATGTCCGTGAAATCTTGCAAGCACATTCCCAATAGGTCAAGGAACAGATACCACCCTTCTTACATTGGCCTGTTATAATAGCGCCACCAGCGGGTCAACTTTTGGCACAACACATTTTTGGAACAAAATGGACCAATCTTTGACGTCAGTAACGTCAAAGAGAGCACTGCCTGCGATCTTGACATTTTGTACTTTTATAGCCATTGTTTTCTGGCTTGAAGCGAGCCCACAATTGTTTCGAAGGAACAATATTTTTCTAGTGACAATATCTAACCGTCATATCAAGTTCTCCTCAAAACTTCGGTTCCTTTCTACTCCTACATACTTAGTGAGAAAATGAAAATAAAAACATCAATGTGTTCAGCTTACTGTGGCGACGTGTGCTATTACTTTTTACAGCAATCGGCCAAATGGTGGCGCTGTAGGAAGCCTTCGAAAGTGCGAACTTTGAACAGGTATAGCTCATGCTCTGTTATACGTACAGCCATGAAACCTGTATACACGTATGCGTCTCCTCATGCCGAACAATTTTTACGCTCTGACTTTTGACCTCTGATCTTTAGATCCCTCAGAATTTGGAATTATATGAAAAACAGTAAAAATCTATCTCCTCCTGGGATCTTTGCGATACGCGCATGAAACTTTCTTCACATGAACTTTGGACCAATACGGTCAAACTAGTCTCGGCGGATTTCTTTTAAAGTGAAATATATTTTATTAATAATTCAATCAATGTTGCGGTTTTACGCAAATTATTCTTCGGCCTCTAAATCATACATGCAAAGTTACACGTTCATGGCATTTGGCAAAGATGTGGAGGGTTAGTCAAAGTATCACTGAAACCAATTTTATTCCAATCGGCCAAAGGGGGGCGCTATACGAAGCGTTTGAAAATTCAAACTTCAAACGGGCATAAGTCATGACTCGTTTCGTTTGAAGACATGCAACTTGTTACACGCGTGCTTTGACTCGAGCGGAAGACATCTGTGTCGTTGTTAAGTTTACAGTTTACAGTTTACAGTTTAGGCATTTAGCAGACGCTTTTAATCCAAAGCGACTTACAATAAGCAGATACAACATCGCAATAATAAACAAGATAATAGGTCAGTACATTAACAGCAATATAACAATGTAACTGGATATCTATCTAGAGAAAAACACAATATAATCAAGTTCTAAAGAAACCTAACAAACAAATGTTAACTCGCTTCATGTATGGTCATTGATTTTACTGTAGTGCTAAGGGTTTAGGTGGAGTCTGAAAAGGTGAGTCTTCAGTCCACGGCGAAAGGTAGCGAGTGAGTCCGTTGTTCTAAGTGCGACAGGGAGTTTATTCCACAACCTGGGAGCCAAGAGGGCAAACTGTCTCGGACGAGTGGATTTTTGCCCTGGAGTTTTTAGCGAGGGTTCGGTCAGCATCCCTTTGTTGGCTGATCTAAGTGAACGAGTGGGGGTGTAGGGGTTGATCAGCTTTTGGAGGTATGGAGGAGCCATACCTTTGGCTGCTTTGAAGGTCAGCATCAGCATCAGTGTTTTGTATTGTATTAAGTAAGCTCCGCCCCCCGATTTTCCGCCATATTGAGCAGTTTGTAAAACGCGTAAACCCGCTTTTATTCTGGAATTTTCACTCCACGTGCACAAAACTTTTTTTACGTGAACTTTGGACCGATATCTAAAGATCTGTCAGATCGGATTTCTTTAAAATTGAAACATGCTTTTTAAAATAAATTCAATGAATATTGCAGTTTTATGCAAATTATTCTTCTGCCTCTAAATCATACATGCAAAGTAACATGTTCATGGCATTTGGCAAAGATGTAGAGTGTTAGTCCAAATATCACTAAAACCAATCTTACCCCAATTGGCCAAAGGGGGGCGCTATATCATTTTGAGCAGTTTGTGAAACGCTTAAACCCGTTAGGATTTATTTTTGCAATTTGCATGAAACATTCTACACACAATCTAAGGACCTTTATCTAATATGCCTATGAAGTGCACACACACAAAAAAAATAATAATAATGAATATAGCTGCAAGCAGCGATAAAGTGGCCAAAGCCAAAAACACCTCAAATCATGAACACAGCCTGCAATGTGCGTGAAATCTTGCAAGCACATTCCCAATAGGTCAAGGAGCAGATACCACCCTTCTTACATTGGCCTGTTATAGCGCCACCAGCGGGTCAACTTTTGCACAACACATTTTTGGAACAAAATGGACCAATCTTTGACGTCAGTAACGTCAAAGAGAGCACTGCCTGCGATCTTGACATTTTGTACTTTTATAGCCATTGTTTTCTGGCTTGAAGCGAGCCCACAATTGTTTCGAAGGAACAATATTTTTCTAGTTTATTTATCTATCAGGCAGGCAATCAGTAGACGGGATCTTCGGTTCCTTTCTACTCCTACATACTTAGTGAGAAAATGAAAATAAAAACATCAATGTGTTCAGTTTACAGTGGCGAAGTGTGCTATTATTTTTTATAGCAATCGGCCAAATGGTGGCGCTGTAGGAAGCCTTCAAAAGTGCGAACTTTGAACAGGTATAGCTCATGCTGTGTTTTAGGTACAGCCATGAAACCTGTATACACGTATGCGTCTCCTCATGCCGAACAACTTTTACCCTCTAACTTTTGACCTCTGACCTTTAGGTCTCCCACAATTCGGAATTATATGAAAAACAGTAAAAATCTATCTCCTCCTGGGTTTTTTTCGATACGCGCACAAAACTTTTTTCACATGAACTTTGGACCAATACGGTCAAACTAATCTCGGCGGATTTCTTTTAAAGTGAAATATAATTTTTTAATAATTCTATCAATATTGCGGTTTTATGCAAATTATTCTTCTGCCTCTAAATCATACATGCAAAGTTACACGTTCATGGCATTTGGCAAAGATGTGGAGGGTTAGTCAAAGTATCACTGAAACCAATTTTATTCCAATCGGCCAAAGGGGGGCGCTATACGAAGCGTTTGAAAATTCAAACTTCAAACGGGCTTAAGTCATGACTCGTTTCGTTTGAAGACATGCAACTTGTTACACGCGTGCTTTGACTCAAGCGGAAGACATCTGTGTCATTGTTAAGTAAGCACCGCCCTTCGATTTTCTTCCATTTTGAGCAGTTTGTAAAACGCGTAAACCCGCTTTTATTCTGGAATTTTCGCTCCACGTGCACAAAACTTTTTTTACGTGAACTTTGGACCGATATCTAAAGATCTGTCAGATCGGATTTCTTTAAAATTGAAACATGCTTTTTAAAATAAATTCAATGAATATTGCAGTTTTATGCAAATTATTCTTCTGCCTCTAAATCATACATGCAAAGTAACATGTTCATGGCATTTGGCAAAGATGTAGAGTGTTAGTCCAAATATCACTAAAACCAATCTTACCCCAATTGGCCAAAGGGGGGCGCTATATCATTTTGAGCAGTTTGTGAAACACTTAAACCCGTTAGGATTTTTTTTTTGCAATTTGCATGAAACATTCTACACACAATCTAAGGACCTTTATCTAATATGCCTATGAAGTGCACACACACAAAAAAAATAATAATAATGAATATAGCTGCAAGCAGCGATAAAGTGGCCAAAGCCAAAAACACCTCAAATCATGAACACAGCCTGCAATGTGCGTGAAATCTTGCAAGCACATTCCCAATAGGTCAAGGAACAGATACCACCCTTCTTACATTGGCCTGTTATAGCGCCACCAGCGGGTCAACTTTTGCACAACACATTTTTGGAACAAAATGGACCAATCTTTGACGTCAGTAACGTCAAAGAGAGCACTGCCTGCGATCTTGACATTTTGTACTTTTATAGCCATTGTTTTCTGGCTTGAAGCGAGCCCACAATTGTTTCGAAGGAACAATATTTTTCTAGTTATTTCTATACTAGGCAGGCAGTCAGTGCAAGTATCAAAAAACTTCGGTTCCTTTCTACTCCTACATACTTAGTGAGAAAATGAAAATAAAAACATCAATGTGTTCAGTTTACAGTGGCGAAGTGTGCTATTATTTTTTACAGCAATCGGCCAAATGGTGGCGCTGTAGGAAGCCTTCGAAAGTGCAAACTTTGAACAGGTATAGCTCATGCTGTGTTTGAGGTACAGCCATGAAACCTGTATACACGTATGCGTCTCCTCATGCCGAACAACTTTTACGCTCTGACTTTTGACCTTTGACCTTTAGATCCCCCAGAATTTTGAATTATATGAAAAACAGTAAAAATCTATCTCCTCCTGGGATTTTTGCGATACGCGCACAAAACTTTTTTCACATGAACTTTGGACCAATACGGTCAGATTGATCAACCAGATTTTTTTTAAAGTGAAATATAATGTTTTAATAATTCAATCAATATTGCGGTTTTATGCAAATTATTCTTCGGCCTCTAAATCATACATGCAAAGTTACACGTTCATGGCATTTGGCAAAGATGTAGAGGGTTAGTCAAAGTATCACTGAAACCAATTTTATTCCAATCGGCCAAAGGGGGGCGCTATACGAAGCGTTTGAAAATTCAAACTTCAAAAGGGCATAAGTCATGACTCGTTTCGTTTTAAGACATGCAACTTGCTTACACGCGTGCTTTGACTCGAGCAGAAGACATCTGTGTCTTTGTTAAGTAAGCTCCGCCCTTCGATTTTCCGCCATTTTGAGCAGTTTGTAAAACGCTTAAACCCGCTTTTATTCTGGAATTTTCGCGTCACGTCCACAAAACTTTTTTTACATGAACTTTGGACCAATATCTAAAGATCTGTCAGATCGGATTTAAAAAGAAAATTGAAACATGCTTTTTTAATAATTCAATGAATACTGCAGTTTTATGCAAATTATTCTTCTGCCTCTAAATCATACATGCAAAGTAACATGTTCATGGCATTTGGCAAAGATGTAGAGTGTTAGTCCAAATATCACTAAAACCAATCTTACTCCAATTGGCCAAAGGGGGGCGCTTTATCATTTTGAGCAGTTTGTGAAACGCTTAAACCCATTAGGATTTTTTTTAGCAATTTGCATGAAACATTCTACACACAATCTAAGGACCTTTATCTAATATGCCTATGAAGTGCAGACACACAAAAAATAATAATAATAAATATAGCTGCAAGCAGCGATAAAGTGGCCAAAGCCAAAAACACCTCAAATCATGAACACAGCCTGCAATGTGCGTGAAATCTTGCAAGCACATTCCCAATAGGTCAAGGAGCAGATACCACCCTTCTTACATTGGCCTGTTATAGCGCCACCAGCGGGTCAACTTTTGCACAACACATTTTTGGAACAAAATGGACCAATCTTTGACGTCAGTAACGTCAAAGAGAGCACTGCCTGCGATCTTGACATTTTGTACATTTATAGCCATTGTTTTCTGGCTTGAAGCGAGCCCACAATTGATTCGAAGGAACAATATTTTCTAGTTGTGGGCTCGCCTATAAGGCGAGCACACTTTAGATATTGTCATTATTTATTTATTTATTGTGGGCTCGCCTATAAGGCGAGCACACTTTAGATATTGTCATTATTTATTTATCTATCAGGCAATCAGTAGACGGGATCTTCGGTTCCTTTCTACTCCTACATACTTAGTGAGAAAATGAAAATAAAAACATCAATGTGTTCAGTTTACAGTGGCGAAGTGTGCTATTATTTTTTATAGCAATCGGCCAAATGGTGGCGCTGTAGGAAGCCTTCGAAAGTGCGATCTTTGAACAGGTATAGCTCATGCTGTGTTATACATACAGCCATGAAACCTGTATACACTTATGCGTCTCCTCATGCCGAACAACTTTTTCCCTCTAACTTTTGACCTCTGACCTTTAGGTCTCCCACAATTCGGAATTATATGAAAAACAGTAAAAATCTATCTCCTCCTGGGATTTTCGCGTCAAGTGCACAAAACTTTTTTCACATGAACTTTGGACCAATACGGTCAGATTGATCAACCAGATTTTTTTTAAAGTGAAATATAATTTTTTAATAATTTAATCAATATTGCGGTTTTATGCAAATTATTCTTCGGCCTCTAAATCATACATGCAAAGGTACACGTTCATGGCATTTGGCAAAGATGTGGAGGGTTAGTCAAAGTATCACTGAAACCAATTTTATTCCAATCGGCCAAAGGGGGGCGCTATACGAAGCGTTTGAAAATTCAAACTTCAAACGGGCATAAGTCATGACTCGTTTCGTTTGAAGACATGCAACTTGTTATACGCGTGCTTTGACTCGAGCGGAAGACATCTGTGTCGTTGTTAAGTAAGCTCCGCCCTTCGATTTTCCGCCATTTTGAGCAGTTTGTAAAACGCGTAAACCCGCTTTTATTCTGGAATTTTCGCTCCACGTGCACAAAACTCTTTTTTACGTGAACTTTGGACCGATATCTAAAGATCTGTCAGATCGGATTTCTTTAAAATTGAAACATGCTTTTTTAAATAAATTCAATGAATATTGCAGTTTTATGCAAATTATTCTTCTGCCTCTAAATCATACATGCAAAGTAACATGTTCATGGCATTTGGCAAAGATGTAGAGTGTTAGTCCAAATATCACTAAAACCAATCTTACCCCAATTGGCCAAAGGGGGGCGCTATATCATTTTGAGCAGTTTGTGAAACGCTTAAACCCATTAGGATTTTTTTTTTTTGCAATTTGCATGAAACATTCTACACACAATCTAAGGACCTTTATCTAATATGCCTATGAAGTGCACACACACAAAAAAATAAAAAATAATAATGAATATAGCTGCAAGCAGCGATAAAGTGGCCAAAGCCAAAAACACCTCAAATCATGAACACAGCCTGCAATGGGTGTGAAATCTTGCAAGCACATTCCCAATAGGTCAAGGAACAGATACCACCCTTCTTACATTGGCCTGTTATAGCGCCACCAGCGGGTCAACTTTTGCACAACACATTTTTCGAACAAAATGGACCAATCTTTGACGTCAGTAACGTCAAAGAGAGCACTGCCTGCGATCTTGACATTTTGTACTTTTATAGCCATTGTTTTCCGGCTTGAAGCGAGCCCACAATTGTTTCGAAGGAACAATATTTTTCTAGTTTATCTATCAGGCAGTCATATCAAGTATCAAAAAACTTCGGTTCCTTTCTACTCCTACATACTTAGTGAGAAAATGAAAATAAAAACATCAATGTGTTCAGTTTACAGTGGCGAAGTGTGCTATTACTTTTTACAGCAATCGGCCAAATGGTGGCGCTGTAGGAAGCCTTCGAAAGTGCGAACTTTGAACAGGTATAGCTCATGCTGTGTTTGAGGTACAGGCATGAAACCTGTATACACGTATGCGTCTCCTCATGCCGAACAACTTTTAGCCTCTGACTTTTGACCTCTGACCTTTAGATCTCCCACAATTCGGAATTATATGAAAAACAGTAAAAATCTATCTCCTCCTGGGTTTTTTTCGATACGCGCACAAAACTTTTTTCACATGAACTTTGGACCAATACGGTCAAACTAATCTCGGCGGATTTCTTTTAAAGTGAAATATAATTTTTTAATAATTCAATAAATATTGCAGTTTTATGCAAATTATTCTTCGGCCTCTAAATCATACATGCAAAGTTACACGTTCATGGCATTTGGCAAAGATGTAGAGGGTTAGTCAAGGTATCACTGAAACCAATTTTATTCCAATCGGCCAAAGGGGGGCGCTATACGAAGCGTCTGAAAATTCAAACTTCAAACGGGCATAAGTCATGACTCGTTTCGTTTGAAGACATGCAACTTGTTACACGCGTGCTTTGACTCAAGCGGAAGACATCTGTGTCGTTGTTAAGTAAGCTCCGCCCTTCGATTTTCCGCCACTTTGAGCAGTTTGTAAAACGCGTAAACCCGCTTTTATTCTGGAATTTTCGCGTCACGTGCACAAAACTTTTTTTACGTGAACTTTGGACCGATATCTAAAGATCTGTCAGATCGGATTTCTTTAACATTGAAACATGCTTTTTTAAATAATTCAAACAATATTGCATTTTTATGCAAATTATTCTTCTGCCTCTAAAACATACAAGCAAAGTCACATTTTCATGACAAAATAGTGTAGAGGGTTAGTTCAAATATCACTGAAACCAATCTTACCCCAAATGGCCAAAGGGGGGCGCTATATAATTTTGAGCAGTTTGTAAAACGCTTAAACCCGTTTTTATTCTAGGATTTTTTTTGCAATTTGCATGAAACATTCTACACGCAATCTAAGGACCTTTATCTAACATGCCTATGAAGTGCACACAAAAATATTATAAAATAATAATAATAAATATAGCTGCAAGCAGCGATAAAGTGTCCAAAGCCAAAAACACCTCAAATCATGAACACAGCCTGGGATGTGCGTGAAATCTTGCAAGCACATTCCCAATAGGTCAAGGAACAGATACCAACCTTCTCACATTGGCCTGTTATAGCGCCACCAGCGGGTCAACTTTTGCACAACACATTTTTGGAACAAAATGGACCAATCTTTGACGTCAGTAACGTCAAAGAGAGCACTGCCTGCGATCTTGACATTTTGTGCTTTTATAGCCATTGTTTTCTGGCTTGAAGCGAGCCCACAATTGTTTCGAAGGAACAATATTTTTCTAGTGACAATATCTAACCGTCATATCAAGTTCTCCTCAAAACTTCGGTTCCTTTCTACTCCTACATACTTAGACAGAAAATGAAAATAAAAACATCAATGTGTTCAGCTTACAGTGGCGAAGTGTGCTATTATTTTTTACAGCAATCGGCCAAATGGTGGCGCTGTAGGAAGCCTTCGAAAGTGCGAACTTTGAACAGATAGAGCTCATGCTCTGTTATACGTACAGTCATGAAACTTGTATACACGTATGCGTCTCCTCATGCCGAACAACTTTTGCGCTCTGACTTTTGACCTCTGACCTTTAGATCCCCCTGAATTTTGAATTATATAAAAAACAGTAAAAATCTATCTCCTCCTGGGATTTTTGCGTTACGCGCACAAAACTTTTTTCACATGAACTTTGGACCAATACGGTCAAACTAGTCTCGGCGGATTTCTTTTAAAGTGAAATATAATTTTTTAATACTTCAATCAATATTGCGGTTTTATGCAAATTATTCTTCAGCCTCTAAATCATACATGCAAAGTTACACGTTCATGGCATTTGGCAAAGATGTGGAGGGTTAGTCAAAGTATCACTGAAACCAATTTTATTCCAATCGGCCAAAGGGGGGCGCTATACGAAGCGTTTGAAAATTCAAACTTCAAACGGGCATAAGTCATGACTCGTTTTGTTTGAAGACATGCAACTTGTTACACGCGCGCTTTGACTCGAGCGGAAGACATCTGTGTCGTTGTTAAGTAAGCTCCGCCCTTCGATTTTCCGCCATATTGAGCAGTTTGTAAAACGCGTAAACCCGCTTTTATTCTGGAATTTTCGCTCCACGTGCACAAAACTTTTTTTACGTGAACTTTGGACCGATATCTAAAGATCTGTCAGATCGGATTTCTTTAAAATTGAAACATGCTTTTTTAAATAAATTCAATGAATATTGCAGTTTTATGCAAATTATTCTTCTGCCTCTAAATCATACATGCAAAGTAACATGTTCATGGCATTTGGCAAAGATGTAGAGTGTTAGTCCAAATATCACTAAAACCAATCTTACCCCAATTGGCCAAAGGGGGGCGCTATATCATTTTGAGCAGTTTGTGAAACGCTTAAACCCGTTAGGATTTTTTTTTTGCAATTTGCATGAAACATTCTACACACAATCTAAGGACCTTTATCTAATATGCCTATGAAGTGCACACACAAAAAAATAATAATAATGAATATAGCTGCAAGCAGCGATAAAGTGGCCAAAGCCAAAAACACCTCAAATCATGAACACAGCCTGCAATGTGCGTGAAATCTTGCAAGCACATTCCCAATAGGTCAAGGAACAGATACCACCCTTCTTACATTGGCCTGTTATAGCGCCACCAGCGGGTCAACTTTTGCACAACACATTTTTGGAACAAAATGGACCAATCTTTGACGTCAGTAACGTCAAAGAGAGCACTGCCTGCGATCTTGACGTTTTGTACTTTTATAGCCATTGTTTTCTGGCTTGAAGCGAGCCCACAATTGTTTCGAAGGAACAATATTTTTCTAGTTGTGGGCTCGCCTATAAGGCGAGCACACTTTAGATATTGTCATTATTTATTTATCTATCAGGCAGTCATATCAAGTATCAAAAAACTTCGGTTCCTTTCTACTCCTACATACTTAGTGAGAAAATGAAAATAAAAACATCAATGTGTTCAGTTTACAGTGGCGAAGTGTGCTATTACTTTTTACAGCAATCGGCCAAATGGTGGCGCTGTAGGAAGCCTTCGAAAGTGCGAACTTTGAACAGGTATAGCTCATGCTGTGTTTGAGGTACAGGCATGAAACCTGTATACACGTATGCGTCTCCTCATGCCGAACAACTTTTAGCCTCTGACTTTTGACCTCTGACCTTTAGATCTCCCACAATTCGGAATTATATGAAAAACAGTAAAAATCTATCTCCTCCTGGGTTTTTTTCGATACGCGCACAAAACTTTTTTCACATGAACTTTGGACCAATACGGTCAAACTAATCTCGGCGGATTTCTTTTAAAGTGAAATATAATTTTTTAATAATTCAATAAATATTGCAGTTTTATGCAAATTATTCTTCGGCCTCTAAATCATACATGCAAAGTTACACGTTCATGGCATTTGGCAAAGATGTAGAGGGTTAGTCAAGGTATCACTGAAACCAATTTTATTCCAATCGGCCAAAGGGGGGCGCTATACGAAGCGTCTGAAAATTCAAACTTCAAACGGGCATAAGTCATGACTCGTTTCGTTTGAAGACATGCAACTTGTTACACGCGTGCTTTGACTCAAGCGGAAGACATCTGTGTCGTTGTTAAGTAAGCTCCGCCCTTCGATTTTCCGCCACTTTGAGCAGTTTGTAAAACGCGTAAACCCGCTTTTATTCTGGAATTTTCGCGTCACGTGCACAAAACTTTTTTTACGTGAACTTTGGACCGATATCTAAAGATCTGTCAGATCGGATTTCTTTAACATTGAAACATGCTTTTTTAAATAATTCAAACAATATTGCATTTTTATGCAAATTATTCTTCTGCCTCTAAAACATACAAGCAAAGTCACATTTTCATGACAAAATAGTGTAGAGGGTTAGTTCAAATATCACTGAAACCAATCTTACCCCAAATGGCCAAAGGGGGGCGCTATATAATTTTGAGCAGTTTGTAAAACGCTTAAACCCGTTTTTATTCTAGGATTTTTTTTGCAATTTGCATGAAACATTCTACACGCAATCTAAGGACCTTTATCTAACATGCCTATGAAGTGCACACAAAAATATTATAAAATAATAATAATAAATATAGCTGCAAGCAGCGATAAAGTGTCCAAAGCCAAAAACACCTCAAATCATGAACACAGCCTGGGATGTGCGTGAAATCTTGCAAGCACATTCCCAATAGGTCAAGGAACAGATACCAACCTTCTCACATTGGCCTGTTATAGCGCCACCAGCGGGTCAACTTTTGCACAACACATTTTTGGAACAAAATGGACCAATCTTTGACGTCAGTAACGTCAAAGAGAGCACTGCCTGCGATCTTGACATTTTGTGCTTTTATAGCCATTGTTTTCTGGCTTGAAGCGAGCCCACAATTGTTTCGAAGGAACAATATTTTTCTAGTGACAATATCTAACCGTCATATCAAGTTCTCCTCAAAACTTCGGTTCCTTTCTACTCCTACATACTTAGACAGAAAATGAAAATAAAAACATCAATGTGTTCAGCTTACAGTGGCGAAGTGTGCTATTATTTTTTACAGCAATCGGCCAAATGGTGGCGCTGTAGGAAGCCTTCGAAAGTGCGAACTTTGAACAGATAGAGCTCATGCTCTGTTATACGTACAGTCATGAAACTTGTATACACGTATGCGTCTCCTCATGCCGAACAACTTTTGCGCTCTGACTTTTGACCTCTGACCTTTAGATCCCCCTGAATTTTGAATTATATAAAAAACAGTAAAAATCTATCTCCTCCTGGGATTTTTGCGTTACGCGCACAAAACTTTTTTCACATGAACTTTGGACCAATACGGTCAAACTAGTCTCGGCGGATTTCTTTTAAAGTGAAATATAATTTTTTAATACTTCAATCAATATTGCGGTTTTATGCAAATTATTCTTCAGCCTCTAAATCATACATGCAAAGTTACACGTTCATGGCATTTGGCAAAGATGTGGAGGGTTAGTCAAAGTATCACTGAAACCAATTTTATTCCAATCGGCCAAAGGGGGGCGCTATACGAAGCGTTTGAAAATTCAAACTTCAAACGGGCATAAGTCATGACTCGTTTTGTTTGAAGACATGCAACTTGTTACACGCGCGCTTTGACTCGAGCGGAAGACATCTGTGTCGTTGTTAAGTAAGCTCCGCCCTTCGATTTTCCGCCATATTGAGCAGTTTGTAAAACGCGTAAACCCGCTTTTATTCTGGAATTTTCGCTCCACGTGCACAAAACTTTTTTTACGTGAACTTTGGACCGATATCTAAAGATCTGTCAGATCGGATTTCTTTAAAATTGAAACATGCTTTTTTAAATAAATTCAATGAATATTGCAGTTTTATGCAAATTATTCTTCTGCCTCTAAATCATACATGCAAAGTAACATGTTCATGGCATTTGGCAAAGAT
This sequence comes from Nannobrachium achirus, assembly GCF_963921795.1. Taxonomy (NCBI): domain Eukaryota; kingdom Metazoa; phylum Chordata; class Actinopteri; order Myctophiformes; family Myctophidae; genus Nannobrachium; species Nannobrachium achirus. The sequence continues at coordinate 62,541 of NW_027664912.1, forward strand.
GTAGAGTGTTAGTCCAAATATCACTAAAACCAATCTTACCCCAATTGGCCAAAGGGGGGCGCTATATCATTTTGAGCAGTTTGTGAAACGCTTAAACCCGTTAGGATTTTTTTTTTGCAATTTGCATGAAACATTCTACACACAATCTAAGGACCTTTATCTAATATGCCTATGAAGTGCACACACAAAAAAATAATAATAATGAATATAGCTGCAAGCAGCGATAAAGTGGCCAAAGCCAAAAACACCTCAAATCATGAACACAGCCTGCAATGTGCGTGAAATCTTGCAAGCACATTCCCAATAGGTCAAGGAACAGATACCACCCTTCTTACATTGGCCTGTTATAGCGCCACCAGCGGGTCAACTTTTGCACAACACATTTTTGGAACAAAATGGACCAATCGTTGACGTCAGTAACGTCAAAGAGAGCACTGCCTGCGATCTTGACATTTTGTACTTTTATAGCCATTGTTTTCTGGCTTGAAGCGAGCCCACAATTGTTTCGAAGGAACAATATTTTTCTAGTGACAATATCTAACCGTCATATCAAGTTCTCCTCAAAACTTCGGTTCCTTTCTACTCCTACATACTTAGACAGAAAATGAAAATAAAAACATCAATGTGTTCAGCTTACTGTGGCGACGCGTGCTATTACTTTTTACAGCAATCGGCCAAATGGTGGCGCTGTAGGAAGCCTTCGAAAGTGCGATCTTTGAACAGGTATAGCTCATGCTGTGTTATACATACAGCCATGAAACCTGTATACACTTATGCGTCTCCTCATGCCGAACAACTTTTACCCTCTAACTTTTGACCTCTGACCTTTAGGTCTCCCACAATTTGGAATTATATGAAAAACAGTAAAAATCTATCTCCTCCTGGGATTTTCGCGTCAAGTGCACAAAACCTTTTTCACATGAACTTTGGACCAATACGGTCAGATTGATCAACCAGATTTCTTTTAAAGTGAAATATATTTTTTTAATAATTCAATCAATATTGCGGTTTTATGCAAATTATTCTTCGGCCTCTAAATCATACATGCAAAGTTACACGTTCATGGCAATTGGCAAAGATGTGGAGGGTTAGTCAAAGTATCACTGAAACCAATTTTATTCCAATCGGCCAAAGGGGGGCGCTATACGAAGCGTTTGAAAATTCAAACTTCAAACGGGCATAAGTCATGACTCGTTTCGTTTGAAGACATGCAACTTGTTACACGCGTGCTTTGACTCAAGCGGAAGACATCTGTGTCGTTGTTAAGTAAGTTCCGCCCTTCGATTTTCCGCAATTTTGAGCAGTTTGTAAAACGCGTAAACCCGCTTTTATTCTGGAACTTTCGCTCCATGTGCACAAAACTTTTTTTACGTGAACTTTGGACCGATATCTAAAGATCTGTCAGATCGGATTTCTTTAAAATTGAAACATGCTTTTTTAAATAAATTCAATGAATATTGCAGTTTTATGCAAATTATTCTTCTGCCTCTAAATCATACATGCAAAGTAACATGTTCATGGCATTTGGCAAAGATGTAGAGTGTTAGTCCAAATATCACTAAAACCAATCTTACCCCAATTGGCCAAAGGGGGGCGCTATATCATTTTGAGCAGTTTGTGAAACGCTTAAACCCGTTAGGATTTTTTTAGCAATTTGCATGAAACATTCTACACACAATCTAAGGACCTTTATCTAATATGCCTATGAAGTGCACAAACACAAAAAAAATAATAATAATGAATATAGCTGCAAGCAGCGATAAAGTGGCCAAAGCCAAAAACACCTCAAATCATGAACACAGCCTGCAATGTGCGTGAAATCTTGCAAGCACATTCCCAATAGGTCAAGGAACAGATACCACCCTTCTTACATTGGCCTGTTATAGCGCCACCAGCGGGTCAACTTTTGCACAACACATTTTTGGAACAAAATGGACCAATCTTTGACGTCAGTAACGTCAAAGAGAGCACTGCCTGCGATCTTGACATTTTGTACTTTTATAGCCATTGTTTTCTGGCTTGAAGCGAGCCCACAATTGTTTCGAAGGAACAATATTTTTCTAGTTGTGGGCTCGCCTATAAGGCGAGCACACTTTAGATATTGTCATTATTTATCTATCAGTCAGTCAGACAGTAGACGGGAACTTCGGTTCCTTTCTACTCCTACATACTTAGTGAGAAAATGAAAATAAAAACATCAATGTGTTCAGTTTACAGTGGCGAAGTGCGCTATTATTTTTTATAGCAATCGGCCAAATGGTGGCGCTGTAGGAAGCCTTCGAAAGTGCGAACTTTGAACAGGTATAGCTCATGCTGTGTTATACATACAGCCATGAAACCTGTATACACTTATGCGTCTCCTCATGCCGAACAACTTTTACCCTCTAACTTTTGACCTCTGACCTTTAGGTCTCCCACAATTCGGAATTATATGAAAAACAGTAAAAATCTATCTCCTCCTGGGATTTTCGCGTCAAGTGCACGAAACTTTTTTCACATGAACTTTGGACCAATACGGTCAGATTGATCAACCAGATTTTTTTTAAAGTGAAATATAATTTTTTAATAATTTAATCAATATTGCGGTTTTATGCAAATTATTCTTCGGCCTCTAAATCATACATGCAAAGTTACACGTTCATGGCATTTGGCAAAGATGTGGAGGGTTAGTCAAAGTATCACTGAAACCAATTTTATTCCAATCGTCCAAAGGGGGGCGCTATACGAAGCGTCTGAAAATTCAAACTTCAAAAGGGCATAAGTCATGACTCGTTTCGTTTGAAGACATGCAACTTGTTACACGCGTGCTTTGACTCAAGCGGAAGACATCTGTGTCGTTGTTAAGTAAGCTCCGCCCTTGAATTTTCCGCCATTTTGAGCAGTTTGTAAAACGCGTAAACCCGCTTTTATTCTGGAATTTTCGCGTCACGTGCACAAAACTTTTTTTACGTGAACTTTGGACCGATATCTAAAGATCTGTCAGATCGGATTTCTTTAACATTGAAACATGCTTTTTTAAATAATTCAAACAATATTGCATTTTTATGCAAATTATTCTTCTGCCTCTAAAACATACATGCAAAGTCACATTTTCATGACAAAATAGTGTAGAGGGTTAGTTCAAATATCACTGAAACCAATCTTACCCCAAATGGCCAAAGGGGGGCGCTATATAATTTTGAGCAGTTTGTAAAACGCTTAAACCCGTTTTTATTCAAGGATTTTTTTTGCAATTTGCATGAAACATTCTACACGCAATCTAAGGACCTTTATCTAACATGCCTATGAAGTGCACACAAAAAAATTATAAAATAATAATAATAAATATAGCTGCAAGCAGCGATAAAGTGTCCAAAGCCAAAAACACCTCAAATCATGAACACAGCCTGGGATGTGCGTGAAATCTTGCAAGCACATTCCCAATAGGTCAAGGAACAGATACCACCCTTCTCACATTGGCCTGTTATAGCGCCACCAGCGGGTCAACTTTTGCACAACACATTTTTGGAACAAAATGGACCAATCTTTGACGTCAGTAACGTCAAAGAGAGCACTGCCTGCGATCTTGACATTTTGTGCTTTTATAGCCATTGTTTTCTGGCTTGAAGCGAGCCCACAATTGTTTCGAAGGAACAATATTTTTCTAGTTTATCTATCAGTCAGTCAGTCAGTCAGACAGTAGACGGGAACTTCGGTTCCTTTCTACTCCTACATACTTAGTGAGAAAATGAAAATAAAAACATCAATGTGTTCAGTTTACAGTGGCGAAGTGCGCTATTATTTTTTATAGCAATCAGCCAAATGGTGGCGCTGTAGGAAGCCTTCGAAAGTGCGAACTTTGAACAGGTATAGCTCATGCTGTGTTTTAGTTACAGCCATGAAACCTGTATACACGTATGCGTCTCCTCATGCCGAACAACTTTTACCCTCTAACTTTTGACCTCTGACCTTTAGGTCTCCCACAATTCGGAATTATATGAAAAACAGTAAAAATCTATCTCCTCCTGGGATTTTCGCATCAAGTGCACAAAACTTTTTTCACATGAACTTTGGACCAATACGGTCAGATTGATCAACCAGATTTTTTTTAAAGTGAAATATAATTTTTTAATAATTCAATCAATATTGCGGTTTTATGCAAATTATTCTTCGGCCTCTAAATCATACATGCAAAGTTACACGTTCATGGCATTTGGCAAAGATGTGGAGGGTTAGTCAAAGTATCACTGAAACCAATTTTATTCCAATCGGCCAAAGGGGGGCGCTATACGAAGCGTTTGAAAATTCAAACTTCAAACGGGCATAAGTCATGACTCGTTTTGTTTGAAGACATGCAAGTTGTTACACGCGTGCTTTGACTCGAGCGGAAGACATCTGTGTCGTTGTTAAGTAAGCTCCGCCCTTCGATTTTCCGCCATATTGAGCAGTTTGTAAAACGCGTAAACCCGCTTTTATTCTGGAATTTTCGCTCCACGTGCACAAAACTTTTTTTACGTGAACTTTGGACCGATATCTAAAGATCTGTCAGATCGGATTTCTTTAAAATTGAAACATGCTTTTTTAAATAAATTCAATGAATATTGCAGTTTTATGCAAATTATTCTTCTGCCTCTAAATCATACATGCAAAGTAACATGTTCATGGCATTTGGCAAAGATGTAGAGTGTTAGTCCAAATATCACTAAAACCAATCTTACCCCAATTGAACAAAGGGGGGCGCTATATCATTTTGAGCAGTTTGTGAAACGCTTAAACCCGTTAGGATTTTTTTTTTGCAATTTGCATGAAACATTCTACACACAATCTAAGGACCTTTATCTAATATGCCTATGAAGTGCACACACACAAAAAAATTATAATAATGAATATAGCTGCAAGCAGCGATAAAGTGGCCAAAGCCAAAAACACCTCAAATCATGAACACAGCCTGCAATGTGCGTGAAATCTTGCAAGCACATTCCCAATAGGTCAAGGAACAGATACCACCCTTCTTACATTGGCCTGTTATAGCGCCACCAGCGGGTCAACTTTTGCACAACACATTTTTGGAACAAAATGGACCAATCGTTGACGTCAGTAACGTCAAAGAGAGCACTGCCTGCGATCTTGACATTTTGTACTTTTATAGCCATTGTTTTCTGGCTTGAAGCGAGCCCACAATTGTTTCGAAGGAACAATATTTTTCTAGTGACAATATCTAACCGTCATATCAAGTTCTCCTCAAAACTTCGGTTCCTTTCTACTCCTACATACTTAGTGAGAAAATGAAAATAAAAACATCAATGTGTTCGGTTTACAGTGGCGAAGTGTGCTATTATTTTTTACAGCAATCGGCCAAATGGTGGCGCTGTAGGAAGCCTTCGAAAGTGCGAACTTTGAACAGGTATAGCTCATGCTCTGTTATACGTACAGCCATGAAACCTGTATACAGGTATGCGTCTCCTCATGCCAAACAACATTTACGCTCTGACTTTTGACCTTTGACCTTTAGATCCCCCAGAATTTTGAATAATATGAAAAACAGTAAAAATCTATCTCCTCCTGGGTTTTTTTCGTTAGGCGCACGAAACTTTTTTCACATGAACTTTGGACCAATACGGTCAGATTGATCAACCAGATTTTTTTTAAAGTGAAACATTATTTTTTAATAATTCACTCAATATTGCAGTTTTATGCCAATAATTATTTTGCCTCTAAATCATACATACAAAGTCACACGTTCATGGCATTTGGCAAAGATGTAGAAGGTTAGTCAAAATATCACTGAAACCAATCTTATTCCAATTGGCCAAAGGGGGGCGCTATACGAAGCGTTTGAAAATTCAAACTTCAAACGGGCATAAGTCATGACTCGTTTCGTTTGAAGACATGCAACTTGTTACACGCGTGCTTTGACTCAAGCGGAAGACATCTGTGTCGTTGTTAAGTAAGCTCCGCCCTTCAATTTTCCGCCATTTTGAGCAGTTTGTAAAACACGTAAACCCGCTTTTATTCTGGAATTTTTGCGTCACGTGCACAAAACGTTTTTTACGTGATCTTTGGACCAATATCTAAAGATCTGTCAGATCGGATTTCTTTAAAATTGAAACATGCTTTTTTTAATAATTCAATGAAGATTGCAGTTTTATGCAAATTATTCTTCTGCCTCTAAATCATACATGCAAAGTAACATGTTCATGGCATTTGGCAAAGATGTAGAGTGTTAGTCCAAATATCACTAAAACCAATCTTACCCCAATTGGCCAAAGGGGGGCGCTATATCATTTTGAGCAGTTTGTGAAACGCTTAAACCCATTAGGATTTTTTTTCGCAATTTGCATGAAACATTCTACACACAATCTAAGGACCTTTATCTAATATGCCTATGAAGTGCACACACAAAAAATATATAATAATAATTATAAATATAGCTGCAAGCAGCGATAAATTGGCCAAGGCCAAAAACACCTCAAATCATGAACACAGCCTGCAATGTGTGTGAAATCTTGCAAGCACATTCCCAATAGGTCAAGGAACAGATACCACCCTTCTTACATTGGCCTGTTATATCGCCACCAGCGGGTCAACTTTTGCACAACACATTTTTGGAACAAAATGGACCAATCGTTGACGTCAGTAACGTCAAAGAGAGCACTGCCTGCGATCTTGACATTTTGTACTTTTATAGCCATTGTTTTCCGGCTTGAAGCGAGCCCACAATTGTTTCGAAGGAACAATATTTTTCTAGTGACAATATATAACCGTCATATCAAGTTCTCCTCAAAACTTCGGTTCCTTTCTACTCCTACATACTTAGACAGAAAATGAAAATAAAAACATCAATGTGTTCAGCTTACAGTGGCGAAGTGTGCTATTATTTTTTACAGCAATCGGCCAAATGGTGGCGCTGTAGGAAGCCTTCGAAAGTGCGAACTTTGAACAGATACAGCTCATGCTCTGTTATACGTACAGTCATGAAACCTGTATACACGTATGCGTCTCCTCATGCCGAACAACTTTTACGCTCTGACTTTTGACCTCTGACCTTTAGATCCCCCAGAATTTTGAATTATATAAAAAACAGTAAAAATCTATCTCCTCCTGGGATTTTCGCGTTACGCGCACAAAACCTTTTTCACATGAACTTTGGACCAATACGGTCAGATTGATCAACCAGATTTTTTTTAAAGTGAAATATAATTTTTTAATAATTCAATCAATATTGCGGTTTTATGCAAATTATTCTTCGGCCTCTAAATCATACATGCAAAGTTACACGTTCATGGCATTTGGCAAAGATGTGGAGGGTTAGTCAAAGTATCACTGAAACCAATTTTATTCCAATCGGCCAAAGGGGGGCGCTATACGAAGCGTTTGAAAATTCAAACTTCAAACGGGCATAAGTCATGACTCGTTTCGTTTGAAGACATGCAACTTGTTACACGCGTGCTTTGACTCAAGCGGAAGACATCTGTGTCGTTGTTAAGTAAGCTCCGCCCTTTGATTTTCCGCCATTTTGAGCAGTTTGTAAAACGCGTAAACCCGCTTTTATTCTGGAATTTTCGCTCCACGTGCACAAAACTTTTTTTACGTGAACTTTGGACCGATATCTAAAGATCTGTCAGATCGGATTTCTTTAAAATTGAAACATGCTTTTTTAAATAAATTCAATGAATATTGCAGTTTTATGCAAATTATTCTTCTGCCTCTAAATCATACATGCAAAGTAACATGTTCATGGCATTTGGCAAAGATGTAGAGTGTTAGTCCAAATATCACTAAAACCAATCTTACCCCAATTGGCCAAAGGGGGGCGCTATATCATTTTGAGCAGTTTGTGAAACGCTTAAACCCGTTAGGATTTTTTTTTGCAATTTGCATGAAACATTCTACACACAATCTAAGGACCTTTATCTAATATGCCTATGAAGTGCACACACACAAAAAAAAAAAATAATGAATATAGCTGCAAGCAGCGATAAAGTGGCCAAAGCCAAAAACACCTCAAATCATGAACACAGCCTGCAATGTGCGTGAAATCTTGCAAGCACATTCCCAATAGGTCAAGGAACAGATACCACCCTTCTTACATTGGCCTGTTATAGCGCCACCAGCGGGTCAACTTTTGCACAACACATTTTTGGAACAAAATGGACCAATCTTTGACGTCAGTAACGTCAAAGAGAGCACTGCCTGCGATCTTGACGTTTTGTACTTTTATAGCCATTGTTTTCCGGCTTGAAGCGAGCCCACAATTGTTTCGAAGGAACAATATTTTTCTAGTTGTGGGCTCGCCTATAAGGCGAGCACACTTTAGATATTGTCATTATTTCTATACTAGGCAGGCAGTCAGTGCAAGTATCAAAAAACTTCGGTTCCTTTCTACTCCTACATACTTAGTGAGAAAATGAAAATAAAAACATCAATGTGTTCAGCTTACTGTGGCGACGTGTGCTATTACTTTTTACAGCAATCGGCCAAATGGTGGCGCTGTAGGAAGCCTTCGAAAGTGCGAACTTTGAACAGGTATAGCTCATGCTGTGTTTGAGGTAAAGCCATGAAACCTGTATACACGTATGCGTCTCCTCATGCCGAACAACTTTTACGCTCTGACTTTTGACCTTTGACCTTTAGATCTCCCACAATTTGGAATTATATGAAAAACAGTAAAAATCTATCTCCTCCTGGGTTTTTTTCGTTACGCGCACGAAACTTTTTTCACATGAACTTTGGACCAATACGGTCAGATTGATCAACCAGATTTCTTTTAAAGTGAAATATAATTTTTTAATAATTCAATCAATATTGCGGTTTTATGCAAATTATTCTTCGCCCTCTAAATCATACATGCAAAGTTACACGTTCATGGCATTTGGCAAAGATGTAGAGGGTTAGTCAAAGTATTACTGAAACCAATTTTAGTCCAATCGGCCAAAGGGGGGCGCTATACGAAGCGTTTGAAAATTCAAACTTCAAACGGGCATAAGTCATGACTCGTTTCGTTTTAAGACATGCAACTTGCTTACACGCGTGCTTTGACTCTGTCTTTGTTAAGTAAGCTCCGCCCTTCGATTTTCCGCCATTTTGAGCAGTTTGTAAAAAATTCTAGAATTTTCGCTCCACGTGCACAAAACCTTTTTTACGTGAACTTTGGACCAATATCTAAAGATCTGTCAGATCGGATTTTTTTTTTAAATTGAAACATGCTTTTTTAATAATTCAATGAATATTGCAGTTTTATGCAAATTATTCTTCTGCCTCTAAATCATACATGCAAAGTAACATGTTCATGGCATTTGGCAAAGATGTAGAGTGTTAGTCCAAATATCACTAAATCCAATCTCACTCCAATTGGCCAAAGGGGGGCGCTATATCATTTTGAGCAGTTTGTGAAACGCTTAAACCCGTTAGGATTTTTTTTAGCAATTTGCATGAAACATTCTACACACAATCTAAGGACCTTTATCTAATATGCCTATGAAGTACACACACACACAAAAAGAAAAATAATAACAAATATAGCTGCAAGCAGCGATAAAGTGGCCAAAGCCAAAAACACCTCAAATCATGAACACAGCCTGCAATGTCCGTGAAATCTTGCAAGCACATTCCCAATAGGTCAAGGAACAGATACCACCCTTCTTACATTGGCCTGTTATAATAGCGCCACCAGCGGGTCAACTTTTGGCACAATACATTTTTGGAACAAAATGGACCAATCTTTGACGTCAGTAACGTCAAAGAGAGCACTGCCTGCGATCTTGACATTTTGTACTTTTATAGCCATTGTTTTCTGGCTTGAAGCGAGCCCACAATTGTTTCGAAGGAACAATATTTTTCTAGTTGTGGGCTCGCCTATAAGGCGAGCACACTTTAGATATTGTCATTATTTCTATACTAGGCAGGCAGTCAGTGCAAGTATCAAAAAACTTCGGTTCCTTTCTACTCCTACATACTTAGTGAGAAAATGAAAATAAAAACATCAATGTGTTCAGTTTACAGTGGCGAAGTGTGCTATTATTTTCTATAGCAATCGGCCAAATGGTGGCGCTGTAGGAAGCCTTCGAAAGTGCGAACTTTGAACAGGTATAGCTCATGCTGTGTTTGAGTTACAGTCATGAAACCTGTATACACGTATGCGTTTCCTCATGCCGAACAACTTTTACCCTCTAACTTTTGACCTCTGACCTTTAGGTCTCCCACAATTCGGAATTATATGAAAAACAGTAAAAATCTATCTCCTCCTGGGTTTTTTTCGATACGCGCACAAAACTTTTTTCACATAAACTTTGGACCAATACGGTCAAACTAATCTCGGCGGATTTCTTTTAAAGTGAAATATAATTTTTTAATAATTCTATCAATATTGCGGTTTTATGCAAATTATTCTTCTGCCTCTAAATCATACATGCAAAGTTACACGTTCATGGCATTTGGCAAAGATGTGGAGGGTTAGTCAAAGTATCACTGAAACCAATTTTATTCCAATCGGCCAAAGGGGGGTGTTACGACCCTGGGGGGTCTTGATATACTGTATTGTGTGTAACCTTCTTTCCCCCCTGAGAGGACCTGACAGAGTGGCTGTGTGTGAGAGAGAGAGAGAGCTGAGGGAGTGGTAGGTGTGAATGAGTGGTTGAGTGAATGATTGAGAGTAGGTGGCGATTGGTCCAGTGTGGTGCAGAGGGAGTACATAAGGGAGACCAGCACCAGTGCCAGCGTCCTCTCTCTTCACTCCCAATATGGACTGCCAGCAACCCACACCTCATGTTCCCTCTGTTGTACTCCTATGTTACTGATTTAACAGCCGGGTTGATAAGGGTGGGGGGGGATCCCTTTTGTTGAGTTCCCCTTTTGATGTTTGTGTTTGGAGGTAGGAGTTAGTTCATTTATTGTATTTTGGTTTACTTATGTGGGAGGGAGTTTAGTTAGGGTCATATTGAGTAGAGTTTTGTTTATTTTGATAACTAATCCCTCACCCTTCAGAAAACCAATAAAACCCATTGTTTGGCTGCAATCCTGTCTTGCTGGTGGTTCATTCGGGAGGTTCCAAGAGGGGGGTCCCACGTCGTCATGTTGCCCCCCCAGTCCCCCTAGGCTGGGGTGTAACATGAATTGGGGGCTCGTCTACTGCCATCTTGTGGTCGGTTGCAGCGTTTGTGGAGGTAACGTATGGGTGCATCGTTTTTTTTTCCTCATGCTCTTGGTTGTCAGACTTTTTGTTTTGTAGTTTATAATGGAGGAAAAGGTGGACGAATTTGTGGCTAAGCCCTCTATGGAGGCATTGTCAAAATTTCTAAAATGTGAATTAACAGAAGTAGCCAAAAAGTATGGAATACATGTAAGTGGGAAAAAAGCTGAAATTAAGCAGACCCTAATTACCAAGCTGGGGGAGAAGGGGGTGCTGCCCGTAGAGGTTGGAGGTGGTGGGGGGGTGGATAGCAAGGGGGTGTCGGCCCCTCTTGATCCTACTACTCCCCTAAAAGATCCCTTACTGCCAATGGGACTGTCAACTGAAGAGCTGGGGCTGGTGCTCCGCATTAAAGAAATGGAGGTTAAAAATAAAGAAATTGAGCGAGACACATTGCACCTAAAGGTGCGTGCACTTGAGTTAGAGGCTGGAAAAATATCTACCCCTTCCCAGGGAGCTACCTCCTCCCCCCAACAGAGCTTGGATATAAGCCGACAGGTGTCATTGGTTCCCCCGTTCAGAGAAGCGGAGGTGGATGCCTACTTCAGTGCGTTTGAGCGGGTGGCAGCCGCTCTGCGCTGGTCAAAAGACGTCTGGGCTATTTTGGTCCAGTGCAAGTTTGTAGGAAAGGCGCAGGAGGTGTGCAGCAGCCTTTCTTTGGAACAGGGATTAGATTATGATATAGTGAAGGAAACTGTGCTTCGGGCATATGAATTAGTCCCTGAAGCTTATCGACAAAAGTTTAGGGAAAATAGAAAATCTGGCAACCAATCGTATGTTGAATTTGCACACAATAAGCGTACCTTGTTTGATAAGTGGTGTAATGCAACCGACACACGTGATTTTGAGAAACTGCGTGAATTGATTTTGCTCGAGGAATTCAAGAGGTGTTTACCCGAGAATATTGTTGTCTATTTAAACGACCAGAAATTTACTACATTGGCAACAGCAGCCGTGGCTGCTGATGAGTTTGCATTGACTCATAGAAATTCATTTTTAACCCCGGTGTCCCGGGGCGGTCCAAATGCAGAGGGTGGGCAAAATTCACCACGGAATAGGCGGCGGCAGTCTCCAAATGCGCAAGCGGCACCACGGGCTTGTTTTTTTTGTCAGGACACCCGGCATTTAATTCGCGAATGCCCGGTGCGGGAACGTCAGCGTAGAGACCAGCGTAATGTGGAAAATCCATCTGCCATCGGGTTAATTCACACAGGGCCGAGTGACATGCAACTGGCCGTTGCTGGGGAAATGGGGAATAAAATCGATGCGGACTTTGTGCCGTTTGTGACAGATGGTTCGGTGTCCATAGTTGAAATCGGAGCAGTACCCGTGCCCATAAAAGTTTTGCGTGACACAGGGGCAAAACATTCTTTGATGCGAGAGGGAATACTGCCGTTTTCTGATAGCACGTATTGTGGCTCAGACTTGATTGTGTGGGGGGTGGGAATGAGCGTTTTGCGCGTGCCCCTCCATAATGTTAACCTGTCGACCGCTTTTGCGTCTGGTCCCGTACGGGTGGGGGTGCGTGCTCGACTGCCTATATTAGGCATAGACCTGATCCTCGGAAATGATATAGCTGGTGGGAAGGTTTTTCCTTCTCCCGAGGTGGTGGAAATTCCCACTGGTGACATGGGTGAGGAAAATCCAATTTTTCCTGTGTGCGCTGTGACGCGCGCCCAAGCGCGCAGAAATGGGGAGGCAATACAATTGAATGATTCTTTTATGGCTTCTGTTGAAACCGATGTGAGGCGTACTGATGGGGTTGAAATGGAAAATAGTTCGGGTGGGATGGAAGTCAGTGAATTAACGGGGGATTCTGATTTGAACTTAGCAGTGACAAAAGAAGAGTTAAGTCAAGCTCAACAGAGCGATGTGACTTTGGTGAAGTGTTTTGAGGCAATGTCAAGAGAGGCAAACCCTGGGTTAGGTAGGTATACCTTAGAGGGTGGGGTCCTGATGCGAACTTGGTCTCCTGTGTGGGGGGGTGACCGGGATGCTATTCGGCAGGTAGTGGTGCCAAACCCTTATCGAGGGCAGGTCCTGAGCTTAGCCCATGACCACAGTCTATCAGGCCATTTGGGTATAAGGAAGACATATGACCGGATTCTTAGATATTTTTTTTGGCCGGGATTAAAGAGGGACGTGGCAGAGTTTTGTCGCTCATGCCATATTTGTCAAATAGTGGGAAAGCCAAATCAAAAAATTGCACGGGCTCCCTTACACCCTATTCCCATAATTGGTGAACCCTTTGAGCATGTTCTGATAGACTGTGTGGGACCCCTTCCAAAAACGAAATCGGGTAACCAATATATTTTTACTATGATGTGTGCGGCTACCCGATACCCAGAGGCGGTGCCTTTACGCACAATAAAGGCCAAACACATTGTGAAAGCACTTGTGAAGTTTTTCACGACCTTTGGTATTGCTAAACGAATTCAAAGTGACCAGGCTTCTAATTTCATGTCCAAGGTTTTTTCTCAGGTGATGAAGCAATTATCAGTTCAACACAATATTTCCTCTGCTTATCACCCTGAGAGCCAGGGGGCGCTAGAGAGGTTCCATCAAACAATGAAGTCGATGATTCGAAAATATTGTGGGGAAAATGGTAAAGAATGGGATGATGGATTGCCGTTACTGATGTTTGCTGTACGAGAAACAACTCAAGAATCCCTTGGGTTTAGTCCGGCTGATTTAGTTTTTGGACATACCGTGCGTGGGCCATTGCGGCTGCTCAGAGAGAAGTGGCTGGCGGAGAAACCAAATGCATCGCATAACATCTTGGATTATGTTAGCTCCTTTAAGGAGAGGTTACATAATGCCTGTGAAACAGCTCGTCAGTCTCTTTCCTCTGTGCAGTCGAAAATGAAAGCACGATATGACAAAAAATCTGGTGTTAGACATTTTCAGCCTGGGGACAGAGTTTTGGTTTTGTTACCTGTGGGAGGTTCATGTTTACAGGCAAGGTTTTCTGGGCCATATGTTGTGGAAAGCAAACTGAATGATTTGAATTATGTGATAAATACTCCTGATCGAAGAAAGAAATCTAGAGTTTGTCATGTAAATATGTTGAAGAGTTATTCTTCCCGCACTGAGGTCCCGGGTTTGGTGGGGCCAGTGGGAATAGTGAGTGCACCGAATCCTGATAGTGGGGGGGAAGATGTTACTGGGAGGCGAGGGGAGGTCCCGTGTGCTCGCCTGAAAAATTCAGAGCTGTTAAAAGAACTGGGGGATTTTCTGTCATATCTGCAGGAACCGATGAAGAGGGATGTTATGGGGCTTATTCATGGTTTCCCAGAACTTTTTGGTGACAATCCTACACAGACAAATGTTCTTTGCCATGATATTGATGTTGGGAATAACAAACCTGTAAAACAGCACGCATATAGGGTAAATCCAGTGAAACGGGCAGTAATGCAGCAGGAAGTGGAGTATCTTCTTAAAAATGGGTTTGCGGTCCCAAGCACTAGTGCTTGGAGTTCTCCATCATTATTGGTGCCAAAACCAGATCAGACATTCCGTTTCTGTAATGATTTTAGGAAGTTGAATGCAATAACCACCTCAGATTCTTTTCCCTTACCTAGGATTGAAGATTGCATCGATCGGGTGGGTTCTGCTAAGTTGGTGACAAAACTGGATCTGCTTAAGGGGTATTGGCAGGTGCCTCTGACGCAGCGTGCTTCAGAGATGTCAGCGTTCGTGACCCCAGATCATTTCTTACAATATACGGTGATGCCTTTTGGTCTAAAGAATGCACCTGCCACATTTCAGCGGCTTATGTTTCAGGTACTGGCAGGGGTAGTAAACTGTGAGGCATATTTAGATGATGTGGTGATATATTCCTCAACCTGGGCCGAACATGTAAAAACTCTGACAGAGGTTTTTAGACGATTGCGGGAGGCGTCTCTCACACTGAACCTAGCAAAGTGTGAGTTTGGAAAGGCAGTGGTGACTTATTTGGGCAAACAGGTGGGACAGGGGCAGGTGTGTCCTGTCAATGTAAAGGTACAGGTTATGGTAGAATTCCCGGTACCAAAGACCCGAAAACAGCTGCGCCGATTTTTGGGCATGTGTGGTTTTTATAGAGGTTTTTGTAAAAATTTTGCAGATGTGGTGGCTCCCTTGACAGCCTTAACCAGTACGAAAATAACGTTTGCGTGGTCTCCTCGTTGTCAGGAAGCATTTGAGGCTGCAAAGGCACTACTGTGCAGCACACCGGTTCTTGCATCCCCTGACTTTTTGCGACCTTTCAAATTAGAGGTCGATGCTAGTGGTCTGGGCGCAGGGGCGGTGTTACTTCAGGAGGATGACAAAGGGGTAGACCACCCAGTGTGTTTCTTTTCTAAGAAATTTGACAAGCACCAAGTACACTACAGTACTATTGAAAAGGAGTTATTGGCGTTAGTTATGGCTCTGCAACATTTTGAAGTGTATGTGGGTTCTGCACCAGTGCCAGTACTTGTGTATACAGACCACAACCCATTAGTATTTCTAGCGCAGATGCGTAATCATAATCAACGATTGATGCGCTGGTCATTGCTAATACAAGACTTTAATATTGAGATCCATCATAAGAAAGGGAAAGACAACGTAATGGCTGATGCCCTTTCACGGTGTTATGACCTGTAGATTGTGCGGGATTGTGCTTTTTCTGTAGGGGCAGAAATGCACAATCTTGAGGGGGAGGGTGTTACGACCCTGGGGGGTCTTGATATACTGTATTGTGTGTAACCTTCTTTCCCCCCTGAGAGGACCTGACAGAGTGGCTGTGTGTGAGAGAGAGAGAGAGCTGAGGGAGTGGTAGGTGTGAATGAGTGGTTGAGTGAATGATTGAGAGTAGGTGGCGATTGGTCCAGTGTGGTGCAGAGGGAGTACATAAGGGAGACCAGCACCAGTGCCAGCGTCCTCTCTCTTCACTCCCAATATGGACTGCCAGCAACCCACACCTCATGTTCCCTCTGTTGTACTCCTATGTTACTGATTTAACAGCCGGGTTGATAAGGGTGGGGGGGGATCCCTTTTGTTGAGTTCCCCTTTTGATGTTTGTGTTTGGAGGTAGGAGTTAGTTCATTTATTGTATTTTGGTTTACTTATGTGGGAGGGAGTTTAGTTAGGGTCATATTGAGTAGAGTTTTGTTTATTTTGATAACTAATCCCTCACCCTTCAGAAAACCAATAAAACCCATTGTTTGGCTGCAATCCTGTCTTGCTGGTGGTTCATTCGGGAGGTTCCAAGAGGGGGGTCCCACGTCGTCATGTTGCCCCCCCAGTCCCCCTAGGCTGGGGTGTAACAGGGGGCGCTATACGAAGCGTTTGAAAATTCAAACTTCAAACGGGCATAAGTCATGACTCGTTTCGTTTGAAGACATGCAACTTGTTACACGCGTGCTTTGACTCAAGCGGAAGACATCTGTGTCGTTGTTAAGTAAGCTCCGCCCTTTGATTTTCCGCCATTTTGAGCAGTTTGTAAAACGCGGAAACCCGCTTTTATTCTGGAATTTTCGCTCCACGTGCACAAAACTTTTTTTACGTGAACTTTGGACCGATATCTAAAGATCTGTCAGATCGGATTTCTTTAAAATTGAAACATGCTTTTTAAAATAAATTCAATGAATATTGCAGTTTTATGCAAATTATTCTTCTGCCTCTAAATCATACATGCAAAGTAACATGTTCATGGCATTTGGCAAAGATGTAGAGTGTTAGTCCAAATATCACTAAAACCAATCTTACCCCAATTGGCCAAAGGGGGGCGCTATATCATTTTGAGCAGTTTGTGAAACGCTTAAACCCGGTAGGATTTTTTTTTGCAATTTGCATGAAACATTCTACACACAATCTAAGGACCTTTATCTAATATGCCTATGAAGTGCACACACACAAAAAAAATAATAATAATGAATATAGCTGCAAGCAGCGATAAAGTGGCCAAAGCCAAAAACACCTCAAATCATGAACACAGCCTGCAATGTGCGTGAAATCTTGCAAGCACATTCCCAATAGGTCAAGGAACAGATACCACCCTTCTTACATTGGCCTGTTATAGCGCCACCAGCGGGTCAACTTTTGCACAACACATTTTTGGAACAAAATGGACCAATCTTTGACGTCAGTAACGTCAAAGAGAGCACTGCCTGCGATCTTGACATTTTGTACTTTTATAGCCATTGTTTTCTGGCTTGAAGCGAGCCCACAATTGTTTCGAAGGAACAATATTTTTCTAGTGAGAACTTGATATTGTCATATCAAGTTCTCCTCAAAACTTCGGTTCCTTTCTACTCCTACATACTTAGTGAGAAAATGAAAATAAAAACATCAATGTGTTCAGCTTACAGTGGCGAAGTGTGCTATTATTTTATACAGCAATCGGCCAAATGGTGGCGCTGTAGGAAGCCTTCGAAAGTGCGAACTTTGAACAGGTAGAGCTCATGCTCTGTTATACGTACAGCCATGAAACCTGTATACACGTATGCGTCTCCTCATGCCGAACAACTTTTACGCTCTGACTTTTCACCTGTTACCTTTAGATCCCCCAAAATTTGGAATTATATGAAAAACAGTAAAAATCTATCTCCTCCTGGGATTTTCGCGTTATGCTCACAAAACTTTTTTCACATGAACTTTGGACCAATACGGTCAAACTAGTCTCGCCGGATTTCTTTTAAAGTGAAATATATTTTTTTTTCATAATTCAATCTATATTGCGGTTTTATGCAAATTATTCTTCGGCCTCTAAATCATACATGCAAAGTTACACGTTCATGGCATTTGGCAAAGATGTAGAGGGTTAGTCAAAGTATCACTGAAACCAATTTTATTCCAATCGGCCAAAGGGGGGCGCTATATCATTTTGAGCAGTTTGTGAAACGCTTAAACCCGTTAGGATTTTTTTTTGCAATTTGCATGAAACATTCTACACACAATCTAAGGACCTTTATCTAATATGCCTATGAAGAGCACAGTCTGCACACACACACACAAAAAAAATAATAATAATGAATATAGCTGCAAGCAGCGATAAAGTGGCCAAAGCCAAAAACACCTCAAATCATGAACACAGCCTGCAATGTGCGTGAAATCTTGCAAGCACATTCCCAATAGGTCAAGGAACAGATACCACCCTTCTTACATTGGCCTGTTATAGCGCCACCAGCGGGTCAACTTTTGCACAACACATTTTTGGAACAAAATGGACCAATCTTTGACGTCAGTAACGTCAAAGAGAGCACTGCCTGCGATCTTGACATTTTGTACTTTTATAGCCATTGTTTTCTGGCTTGAAGCGAGCCCACAATTGTTTCGAAGGAACAATATTTTTCTAGTTGTGGGCTCGCCTATAAGGCGAGCACACTTTAGATATTGTCATTGTGGGCTCGCCTATAAGGCGAGCACACTTTAGATATTGTCATTATTTATCTATCAGTCAGTCAGACAGTAGACGGGAACTTCGGTTCCTTTCTACTCCTACATACTTAGTGAGAAAATGAAAATAAAAACATCAATGTGTTCAGTTTACAGTGGCGAAGTGCGCTATTATTTTTTATAGCAATCGGCCAAATGGTGGCGCTGTAGGAAGCCTTCGAAAGTGCGAACTTTGAACAGGTAGAGCTCATGCAGTGTTTGAGGTACAGCCATGAAACCTGTATACACTTATGCGTCTCCTCATGCCGAACAACTTTTACCCTCTAACTTTTGACCTCTGACCTTTAGATCTCCCACAATTCGGAATTATATGAAAAACAGTAAAAATCTATCTCCTCCTGGGATTTTCGCGTCAAGTGCACAAAACTTTTTTCACATGAACTTTGGACCAATACGGTCAGATTGATCAACCAGATTTTTTTTAAAGTGAAATATAATTTTTTAATAATTCCATCAATATTGCGGTTTTATGCAAATTATTCTTCGGCCTCTAAATCATACATGCAAAGTTACACATTCATGGCATTTGGCAAAGATGTGGAGGGTTAGTCAAAGTATCACTGAAACCAATTTTATTCCAATCGGCCAAAGGGGGGCGCTATACGAAGCGTTTGAAAATTCAAACTTCAAACGGGCATAAGTCATGACTCGTTTTGTTTGAAGACATGCAACTTGTTACACGCGTGCTTTGACTCGAGCGGAAGACATCTGTGTCGTTGTTAAGTAAGCTCCGCCCTTCGATTTTCCGCCATATTGAGCAGTTTGTAAAACGCGTAAACCCGCTTTTATTCTGGAATTTTCGCTCCACGTGCACAAAACTTTTTTTACGTGAACTTTGGACCGATATCTAAAGATCTGTCAGATCGGATTTCTTTAAAATTGAAACATGCTTTTTTAAATAAATTCAATGAATATTGCAGTTTTATGCAAATTATTCTTCTGCCTCTAAATCATACATGCAAAGTAACATGTTCATGGCATTTGGCAAAGATGTAGAGTGTTAGTCCAAATATCACTAAAACCAATCTTACCCCAATTGGCCAAAGGGGGGCGCTATATCATTTTGAGCAGTTTGTGAAACGCTTAAACCCGTTAGGATTTTTTTTTTGCAATTTGCATGAAACATTCTACACACAATCTAAGGACCTTTATCTAATATGCCTATGAAGTGCACACACACACAAAAATTATAATAATGAATATAGCTGCAAGCAGCGATAAAGTGTCCAAAGCCAAAAACACCTCAAATCATGAACACAGCCTGCAATGTGCGTGAAATCTTGCAAGCACATTCCCAATAGGTCAAGGAACAGATACCACCCTTCTTACATTGGCCTGTTATAGCGCCACCAGCGGGTCAACTTTTGCACAACACATTTTTGGAACAAAATGGACCAATCGTTGACGTCAGTAACGTCAAAGAGAGCACTGCCTGCGATCTTGACATTTTGTGCTTTTATAGCCATTGTTTTCCGGCTTGAAGCGAGCCCACAATTGTTTCGAAGGAACAATATTTTTCTAGTTATTTATCTATCAGTCAGTCAGTCAGTAGACGGGAACTTCGGTTCCTTTCTACTCCTACATACTTAGTGAGAAAATGAAAATAAAAACATCAATGTGTTCAGTTTACAGTGGCGAAGTGCGCTATTATTTTTTATAGCAATCGGCCAAATGGTGGCGCTGTAGGAAGCCTTCGAAAGTGCGATCTTTGAACAGGTATAGCTCATGCTGTGTTATACATACAGCCATGAAACCTGTATACACTTATGCGTCTCCTCATGCCGAACAACTTTTACCCTCTAACTTTTGACCTCTGACCTTTAGGTCTCCCACAATTCGGAATTATATGAAAAACAGTAAAAATCTATCTCCTCCTGGGATTTTCGCGTCAAGTGAACAAAACTTTTTTCACATGAACTTTGGACCAATACGGTCAGATTGATCAACCAGATTTTTTTTAAAGTGAAATATAATTTTTTAATAGTTCAATCAATATTGCGGTTTTATGCAAATTATTCTTCGGCCTCTAAATCATACATGCAAAGTTACACGTTCATGGCATTTGGCAAAGATGTGGAGGGTTAGTCAAAGTATCACTGAAACCAATTTTATTCCAATCGGCCAAAGGGGGGCGCTATACGAAGCGTCTGAAAATTCAAACTTCAAACGGGCATAAGTCATGACTCGTTTCGTTTGAAGACATGCAACTTGTTACACGCGTGCTTTGACTCAAGCGGAAGACATCTGTGTCGTTGTTAAGTAAGCTCCGCCCTTCAATTTTCCGCCATTTTGAGCAGTTTGTAAAACGAGTAAACCCGCTTTTATTCTGGAATTTTCGCGTCACGTGCACAAAACCTTTTTTACGTGAACTTTGGACCGATATCTAAAGATCTGTCAGATCGGATTTCTTTAACATTGAAACATGCTTTTTTAAATAATTCAAACAATATTGCATTTTTATGCAAATTATTCTTCTGCCTCTAAAACATACATGCAAAGTCACATTTTCATGACAAAATAGTGTAGAGGGTTAGTTCAAATATCACTGAAACTAATCTTACCCCAAATGGCCAAAGGGGGGCGCTATATAATTTTGAGCAGTTTGTAAAACGCTTAAACCCGTTTTTATTCTAGGATTTTTTTTGCAATTTGCATGAAACATTCTACACGCAATCTAAGGACCTTTATCTAACATGCCTATGAAGTGCACACAACAAAAATTATAAAATAATAATAATAAATATAGCTGCAAGCAGCGATAAAGTGGCCAAAGCCAAAAACACCTCAAATCATGAACACAGCCTGGGATGTGCGTGAAATCTTGCAAGCACATTCCCAATAGGTCAAGGAACAGATACCAACCTTCTCACATTGGCCTGTTATAGCGCCACCAGCGGGTCAACTTTTGCACAACACATTTTTGGAACAAAATGGACCAATCTTTGACGTCAGTAACGTCAAAGAGAGCACTGCCTGCGATCTTGACATTTTGTGCTTTTATAGCCATTGTTTTCTGGCTTGAAAGCGAGCCCACAATTGTTTCGAAGGAACAATATTTTTCTAGTGACAATATCTTCCCGTCTACTGACAGGCAGGCAGTCAGTAGACGGGAACTTCGGTTCCTTTCTACTCCTACATACTCAGGCAGAAAATGAAAATAAAAACATCAATGTGTTCAGCTTACAGTGGCGAAGTGTGCTATTATTTTTTACAGCAATCGGCCAAATGGTGGCGCTGTAGGAAGCCTTCGAAAGTGCGAACTTTGAACAGATAGAGCTCATGCTCTGTTATACGTACAGTCATGAAACTTGTATACACCTATGCGTCTCCTCATGCCAAACAACTTTTACGCTCTGACTTTTGACCTCTGACCTTTAGATCCCCCAGAATATTGAATTATATAAAAAACAGTAAAAATCTATCTCCTCCTGGGATTTTTGCGTTACGCGCACAAAACCTTTTTCACATGAACTTTGGACCAATACGGTCAGATTGATCAACCAGATTTATTTTAAAGTTAAATATCATTTTTTTATAATTCAATCAATATTGCGGTTTTATGCAAATTATTCTTCGGCCTCTAAATCATACATGCAAAGTTACACGTTCATGGCATTTGGCAAAGATGTAGAGGGTTAGTCAAAGTATCACTGAAACCAATTTTATTCCAATCGGCCAAAGGGGGGCGCTATACGAAGCGTTTGAAAATTCAAACTTCAAACGGGCATAAGTCATGACTCGTTTCGTTTGAAGACATGCAACTTGTTACACGCGTGCTTTGACTCGAGCAGAAGACATCTGTGTCGTTGTTAAGTAAGCTCCGCCCTTCGATTTTCCGCCATATTGAGCAGTTTGTAAAACGCGTAAACCCGCTTTTATTCTGGAATTTTCGCTCCACGTGCACAAAACTTTTTTTACGTGAACTTTGGACCGATATCTAAAGATCTGTCAGATCGGATTTCTTTAAAATTGAAACATGCTTTTTTAAATAAATTCAATGAATATTGCAGTTTTATGCAAATTATTCTTCTGCCTCTAAATCATACATGCAAAGTAACATGTTCATGGCATTTGGCAAAGATGTAGAGTGTTAGTCCAAATATCACTAAAACCAATCTTACCCCAATTGGCCAAAGGGGGGCGCTATATCATTTTGAGCAGTTTGTGAAACGCTTAAACCCGTTAGGATTTTTTTTTTGCAATTTGCATGAAACATTCTACACACAATCTAAGGACCTTTATCTAATATGCCTATGAAGTGCACACACACAAAAAAATTATAATAATGAATATAGCTGCAAGCAGCGATAAAGTGTCCAAAGCCAAAAACACCTCAAATCATGAACACAGCCTGCAATGGGCGTGAAATCTTGCAAGCACATTCCCAATAGGTCAAGGAACAGATACCACCCTTCTTACATTGGCCTGTTATAGCGCCACCAGCGGGTCAACTTTTGCACAACACATTTTTGGAACAAAATGGACCAATCGTTGACGTCATTAACGTCAAAGAGAGCACTGCCTGCGATCTTGACATTTTGTGCTTTTATAGCCATTGTTTTCTGGCTTGAAGCGAGCCCACAATTGTTTCGAAGGAACAATATTTTTCTAGTTATAATTTCAAAACCAT
>NW_027664911.1:0-38959 GCF_963921795.1 Nannobrachium achirus
TTCATTTTTTTTTTATATATATACTGTATATTTGTAGTCTGGGATCACTTCACTTTTCGGGCTTGTAACCGGTCTGGAGCGGAAACCACAAAATGTCATGTTGTAGTACTCAAAGGACTACAATTTGGCCGGAACTATCCACCGGAAACAGTTTTAACCCAAAATATTCCCCTGCGCTCAAGGACATACTTTTAGGGCCTACCTAATAAACTCCTTGATGCAGAGTAGTTTTGCTTTTGAAAAATTAGTTTGGTATATGCAACTTTTCGTCCAACTGTTAGCGACTGGCAAGACTACACTAGGCTACTCCAGCATTTTAAAAGGGATTGGGGAAACAAACGGAGGGAACCAAATCAAAGCGACACCGCTTCTTCTAGTGGTTTCCGCGCTTTAGGCGGAAACCAAACGGCCTGTTGTGAACGAACACCAGGCTTTCTCTCAGAGAGCCTGGTGGGCGAGGTTAGTATATTTGTATCCCACGTTTTTTGCAACCCATTTTCTCACCCAGTGCCAACTACCTAACCTGTAATCCTGGTTTCCGCTCTCCCCCTGCCGCGCCAGGGGAATTGGGGAGCACTTGGCTGGCTAGGGGGAGGTAGTATAGAAACCAGGACTACTGCATGTTTTTGTGAGGGCATCTACCCTAGGAGAACATGCAAACTCCACCCAGAAAGGCCCTATCGCGGCATCTACCCTAGGAGAACATGCAAACTCCACCCAGAAAGGCCCTATCGCCGACCCCACCTAGGGGCGAGTTTAGAAACTCTAGGCTTGCTAAGGGAAACCACGCCCGCAGTCATTTTTGAAGCTTGTGATTGGCTGAACCGGAGGTTGGGAGCGCTCCGTTGTAGACACTTGGACCGCGCGAGGTGCACCAAAACCCAATTATCATTGCGTTTATCGTGCGCTTGCCCAGGCCTTACGGCCTGGGCATAAATAGAACGATTGCATTCACCACGGCTTCGTAACTCGCGCGGCGCTCCGCCGGCCGCGCTGGCCTTCGCGCCGCTTGCAACGTCATGGACAATAACTGAAAACGAGCGCTCCTTCCCTTAGCAAGCCTAGAGTTTCTAAACTCGCCACCTAGGGTGTGGGCGCTGATGACGCGGGTGGAGGAACACGCCCCCAGCACCCACAGCGTCCCCCGGCAGGAATCGAACCCAGGACCTTCTAGCTGTGAGGCGAAGCGCTAACCACTGCAGGCGCCACCGTGCGCCCTCCCTCGTAATACCCTCTTATTTCAATTCAATTCAATTCATAGGAGCTTTATTGGCATGAGAAAACATACGTTTACATTGCCAAAACAAGTGTCACAAAAAAAATAAAACATTTTGAAAATGGGGAACACATACAGTTGGAGGGGGTACAGCATTGTGCAAACAGAACTATGTTGCATTGTGACATTTTATATATATACAGGGTATAAAGCTTTTGGAACAAATAACAGCATTATTTTTTCTCAAAATGCATTTAGAAGTATCAGCTCTGTTTCATACTGTATGTGCAGCAGGTATAGATGTCAGTACATGGTTTGTAGTGCTGAGGGTGGTTGTGTTCCAGTCGCTAGCCTTCTTTTGTCGCAACAGTTCACAAATCTTGCTGCTGTGTTCGCACATTGTTGTAATATCTCCCAGTAGGTATGGGAGTTTTTCATCATTGGTCATGTTTTCAAACGCACTTCGGGTGTTTGTAATCTGTGGGAAGTATGTGTCTCTGATGTCTTGGTATAGTGGGCAGGTGGTGAGAAAGTGTAGCTCTATCAAAACCTCCACCGGTTGTCAGTCCGTCTGTCTGTCACACGTCACACTTTGCCCTGCTCATATCTCCGCAACCGTGGCCCAGATCCACTCCTTGCCTGCCAAACCACAACCATCAATTCTCACATGCCCCTTTTCTAGTGCCACCATGAGACCGATTCTTGCAAAACACATTTTTGGACACTGCTCCTACAAATGTTGCCCTAAAATCACGCAAATCGGTACACGCTTGGTCTACACTCATCTCTTCAACATGGATCTCTCCCATATAGCGCCACCATCACACCGATTCTTTCAAACACTTTTTTGGACACTGCTCCTACACATTTAGCTCTAAAATCACACTGCGACCGCTTATCTATTAGGGAGTCTTACTGGTCTATCTTCCCTTGGGAAGTGTCTGTTTCACTGCATCTTCAAGGAAAATATGGATTATAATAACATCGTCTCTTTTCGGGTAGAAACCTAACCATGTCCAAATCCACAGTCACCTTTCTGGATTCAAATTCAAAAGTAGCAGATATACGATCTCAAAACGCATCGTGGTTTCGAGCTTGTTGGATCTTGTTAGTTTTGATGCTTTTGTGTGACGCTGTGGTTTGATCAAGAAGGTCATTCATTTATGAGAAAACACTAAAAGTTAGAATATGGAGATATAAGAGGTTTCTGCCCGACAGCAACGGAATAATAATTGTGTCCCCTTTAGTTGTTATTTGGATTTATGTTTGTATATACCTGGAATTTGTCCTCCATTACCATACAACTAAGGCATAGGCTACACAGAGCTGGATATTTCATATATCCCGGTTTTCCAGATATCCACATAGAAAGATATCTAATTTAGTTCCACACGACAAAGATATCTAGGTCTAAAATAATCTAAGTCCCCAGACCTCCACTAGGGGGACAAGCACACACACAGTAAAGTCTTAAGAGATATCCGGGTACCATGTCTACACGGATCCAGTGAATCGGATATTTTTCAATGTCTCCACTTATTTATCCGGTTTAAAAAATATCCAGCTTCGTGTGGCTGCAAGCCCCAACAGCACAAAAAAATGTCTAGCAAATGTCTAGCTTCAGAAATATCCAGCTCTGTGTAGCCGGCACCTAAATCATAACCTCTCTGTCTCTGAATAATTTATTGTAGCCTGCATGGTTTTTGTCTCCGACAGGCATGGCCATGACTTAGGTTTTGCACCCTGTCTGTCCGTGGTTCCGTCTGTGGACATCTAACCTCTGACATTGCAGTTAAACGGTGCACACACACTCCCTGGATGCCAGAGCAGAACCTCTTGCCCCAAGTTTTTGGCAGATGTTTTTGTCCAAACATAAGCAAATCGGTACACAGTATCTCTATTGTCTTTGAACGAATTGGGTCTTTCAGATTTTTCATATTCCATCCTGATTGACTAAGATTGGCTTCCAAAGTTTGCAGGACTGCTCAAACAAAATGCCTCAAATCATGAACCCGGTGTGTGATTTCTGTGAAATCTTCCGTGCACACTCCCACTAGGCCCATGAATAGGGTGACCATATTTTCAGCCACTCAAACCGGGACGCGAAACACTGTTGCTTAAAACCGGGACCCTAAAAGCAATATGCATGTTATTGTGCACACGCGTGCCCATTCTCTAACGTTCGTGCACGCGCACACACGCACCGCAGGGTTGCAAACAGGCAGTGACTGATTGACAAACAGATCAGCGTTGAATTCAGACACGCAATAAATGTGTTCATGTTTTCTGATTGGTTAGGTGGGCATGTTTTCATGAAAAGAACATGATGTCTATGCAACCACTGAAAACAGCTACTATTATTTTAATTCTGGCGAAAACCGGGACAATCTTGCAGTGAATGTTGTAAACCGGGACATATTAGTGTTTTAGAGATATTTGTCAGGACACCGGGACACGCAGCTTGAAAACGGGACTGTCCCGGGTAAACTGGGACGTCTGGTCACCCTACCCAGGAAGAAATGGCACTTGTTTTTTCTTTTTTTTTTCTTTTTTTTCAAATCAGTCTCACGGTGACGCTATAACAGGCTGATTCGTGTTTTGACCTATAACTCCACTGATCTGTGTAAAACTTTTTGAGCGCACTCCCTAGAGGCAGAGGAAAAACCTTTGCCTTGCATTTTTCCACATCTGCCTTTTAAAGCATCACTACGACTTGTGATGTTTTTTAATATAATTTATATTAGGCCTACTCCTACAAATGTTGACCAAACATCCTGCAAATCGGTAGGCCTACACATTATCTCTATAGTCAAGTGACCAAGACGGATTTTTCATATACCATTCTGACTGGCAAATTTGGAACATTGCTGGCCCACAATAGCCTACCCGACCTGGCGGAGACCTGTGCTCTGAGGAGAGTTTTTTTTTTCTTCTTTTTTTTGCGTAAGTGCTGACATTTTTACCATTTTACCATTGAGCTAAAAGAAACTGCCTGCTTAGGGATACATTGAATCTTGACCTTCAGGTCAAAATTGGGGTCAGATCCTGTGTCTACAGGTGACCTTTGACACCATCTAAATGTCTCAATAGAAGAGCAGGGAGAAATAAAACCACCTCTATTGTATGAGTTTAGAAACCGTTTATTGAATGATTGCTTGAATACTTTAACAGTTAGAAAAACATGAATAGGTACGGCTATAATAATGTTAAAAGGATAACACAACAGGGGGACTTATACAGGCTGTATAGTCATTGCAGGGGATGCAACTCTTTAAAAATTTAAATATCCCTTAAAATACACATTACCATGAATCCAACATAGCCTACACTTATTTTTATGAGATGTCAGGGAAGCTGAGAGAGAATTTTGTAAATTTTCTAAAATAAAAACAAATATTTGGGAGAGAGGAAGTAAATATAATGTATATATATCCCGTTAAATAGAAATGGAACTGACAACAAGTCAACTGACACCTTTTGTTAAATAATCTAGACGTTTGTAAATGTAGACATAGGCCTATATCATTTAAGTAAATGAAAGGCATTGCCTCAAATTAAATGTCAAATATTTAGAAACAGTGAAATACAGACATGTTTCTTTGGCTTGAATAACCAGATGAACCAAAACACATTCTTAGGATCAGTTTCTTTTAACTAAACTTAAACTATTTTGTTTTGTTGTTGTATGATACTGATTCTATATGAAAACAGTTTTCCCCATTGTCATTGTCATTGTCCCATCATGAAATGGAAATGCCGTTTTATAAAACAAACGGCCTAATAATTGGAGAAAGAAATCTTTCTCCAAAACCAAATTAGGCTACTCGGTTTGCTATGAAACAGAAGAGTTATTATTTTTTGTTTTTTGTTTTTTGTGAAGGCTATACTTTCACTCAAGTAGCCTAAAATTGGGGAACGCAGGTATTTTATTTTTATAGATACTATAGCCTTTTATATTGTGGCGGAGCCTATGGGGCTGTTAAGTCTGACATCATTTTGTTTGCCCCCCAAAAAAGCGAATCTTTTTACTATTTTTACTATTTACTAATTTTTCTTCTCTTTGTTGTTGAAAGGAAAGTGGTAGAATTATACTTTAGTCGTTATTTTTGTCTCGGATCTGTTGAAATAGCAGGGACAGATATTGACAATAAATCTGCTTGGAGGTCTGACTACAAAATGATGTCACGGCTTAAAAGCCCCATAGGCTATTGTAAAAAAAAAAGGGGGAAGAAGAAAAATCATAATCAACGATTTGTCTAATCGATTATGAGTAGGCTTCCCAAAAATAGAGAGCTTTAGGCTATTTAACATTCAATAGAATTAAGGTAAAATAATTATTATATGCTCATACTTGGGTTGGGCCTACTATGGTATTGTTAATATTGTTGTTATCATCATATTGTAGATAGGCCTATTAAAAAATACTTATAGGCTAAATTATTATTTTTTTTCGGTATGCTGATGCCATTTTAAATGAAAGTCTTCTACTCAAAGACCACATAAGACTTATAGAGTAAGACCAGAATAGAGGCTATATTCTCAGCTATAGCCCTAGTCAATACGGTAACCGGAAAACTCGCCCTAAAACAAACTCGACCCAAACTCGTTTCCCAACGGGTCTGTGGCCTTAAGCTAGATGCAGAATAGACTAAAATCAAATATTTGCTTCTGGGGGTCCCTGGAACAAAATATTTTGTGATGGGGGTCTGTGACCAAATACATATCATTCTGGGGGTCCTTCACATGACAAAGTTTGAGAAACACTGATGGCAACATACGTTTTTTTTTTTCCAGAAAATTGTTATGATTTAGAAGACATTTGTAGAATGTGCCTATCAGTGGTTAAGGACCCCCAAAATGTGTTTTGGGCCGTGGACCCCCATCTCAAAATATTTTGTTCCACGGATGGACCCCTATCGCAAACCTTTTTGTTCCAGGGACCCCCAGAAGCACAGATTTGATTTTAGTCTAATCTGCATCTAGCTTAAGGCCACAGACCCGTTGGGAAACGAGTTTGTTTTAGGGCGAGTTTTCGGGTATTCCCATTAAAGTAGAGCAGGGGTCTTCAACGTTTTCAGGCCAAGGACCCCCTAGTTGAGAGAGAGATGAAGCAGGGACCCCCACAACCTCTTCATAGATCCCATATAGTTTCATCGTTTGACAGCATGATCATCAGTGTATTTTGGATTCATGTCAAGTTGTGTTTTCAGATATTTAACCACTTGAACCGTCAATATTTAATAAACTTGACCTTTCACTCTGTACTTAGTCTGCTCTTTTTCCCCTCTACACCAAAGCTCTTTGCCAAAAATAGCCGATCTACAAGCTCACAACGCCTCGCAGTGCGAGGCGTTGTGAGCTTGTAGATCTGTTATCTTTGGCTAAAGTTCTCACTCAAAGATTTGGAGGACCCCCTGTAGTAACTCTTAGGACCCCCTAGGGGTCCCGGACCCCCTGTTGAAGACCCCTGAAGTAGAGAATGACTAATTTCCGACCCAACCTTTTGGGTCCGTCTTTCAGCGGGTAAGGGCTAAATTGGGAGGGCAGCTACCCACGTTGCCCAGTGCTGACGCTTCCGCTGGAGGAAACTTGGTGGGAGCCAATCAAACTTGAGAAAACCTGATGTGAAACACAGAGGGAATATTAATAATTGGCTCTATGCATGCAACTATTCTGTGTTTGGCTCTGGGCTGCAGCTCCACTTCCGGTTCTGGTCTTATCACTCTCTGACTCTCTGGTGTTGTGTGTCAAGTACATCTATCTATGTATCTGTGTCCCAGCCACAGATAGAGCAGGGGTGGGCAATTATTTTTTCCATGGGGCCACATGAACAACAGAAAATATTGTGGAGGGCCGGGCGAAAAGGCAGTGCTCCCCACAAGATCTGCTCCCCACAAACTAAACACACGGCTTTACCTCCGACTTCAGTAAATAAATACTTAGCAGTCGACTTTTTATTTTCTATTTTTTTTACATTTTAGCCATTTTTGATGGGTAAAGTAAGGCAGGTCGTCTTGACGTGTGACCAGTTTGACCACCTGTTTGTTATTGAGACAACGATCCAATGATGACACACACGTGCTGATGTACGCATTGCGTCCATATGGACGTGTATAAAAAAACGTAAAAATTAAAGAAATGCAGCTTTAGTCCTTGCATGAGGTAAAATTATAAAATGTGTTTATTTAGTAATTTGCCATTAACCCTACAAGGGCCGGTCAGAGTGAACCAAAGGGCCGCATATGGCCCCCAGGCCGCACAATGCCCAGGTCTGATATATAGGATTAGATAGATTAGATAGTTGGAAACACCCTGGCACTGCTCTCATGAGTCACAAATCTTTATTATTTATGTTGTATTTAATTAAACCAGCCCTTTACAATACCCATTGGCTCATGAAGGGGGGCCCAAACTACCAGAAAAAGACGACCTACAAGTTCACAACGCGTTGCTATTAACTGAAAGGTTTGTGAGATTGTAGATCAGCTATTTTCACAACAAGGTATGTCATGCATTGAAAATAACTACTCTCAAAAAAAGTATTTCATTTTATCTTCAAATATTTTAAATGTAATTTAAATAAAGTCAGCATGAGGTGAGACTGCACTGTTATATTACACACATGTTTTGAGAGATCACAATGAAACTGTCCTCAAAGTGATCATGTACCTGCAAATGAATGCCTTTACAATATAATCAATATGTTACCAATTATTATGATGCCAACGTTTTTTTAGCCATCTGCAAAATAATGCCTTTCTTCACCAATGTGTCCATAAAGGTGTCTTCTAACACCTCTCAATTAAATTCAACCTCTCCAACTGATCTCCTCTGGTAAACTTAGTGGGAGCCCATTAAAGTAGAGAATGACTAATTTCCAACCCAACCTTTTGGGTCCGTCTTTCAGCGGGTAAGGGCTAAATTGGGAGGGCAGCTACCCACGTTGCCCAGTGCCCGCTGGAGGAAACTTCGTGGGAGCCAATCAAACTTGAGAAAGCCCGATGTGAAACACAGAGGGAATATTAATAATTGGCTCTATGCATGCAACTATTCTGCGTTTGGCTCTGGGCTGCAGCTCCACTTTTGCTTTAATCCCTGAGTTTTCCTATAATGCCTGTTTTTTTTTTTTATGTAAAACATTAAAACAACTTTAATATTTAGAAGTTATAAAACTTGACTCCTGTTTGCAAATGGTCAGAAACATTCTATGGGAGGTCTATTTGGTGATTTGGTGATTGACATCACAAAAGTATAGGCAAAAATATGCTGAAAAGTAAAATCAGACATACTTTGGCAGCCATCTTGAAATACATGAAATACATCTCTATTTTTCAGGTGAACTATCCCTTTCAGCAGTTAAAGGATCTATACTGTATATAGGATCATTCCTCACTGATAAATGTCAGACTGTTAGTGGTCGGAAACAGAAAGAAAATCAATGTCTATCTGCAGCCCCAAAGCTTTATTACACACTTAGCGGAAATGAGGTTTAAATAATGACCTCCTTTGTGATGTTGACTGAATGACGGCCAGTAGGAAGGCAGAGTATTAAAGGTGATACACCATGAAATTTCACTTTTCCTATTTTAAAACTTTTTTGGGGGGTCCCACTAGCACCTTCTATCCTCACAAAGTCCCATTTCTGACCATTGTGTCTTTCTCTGTTTTTGGGAAGGCAGAGGTTAAAAGCTTTTCACGGGTTCTCAGAACAGGCTGTCCTGAATTTATGCCGTCGCTGACGTCAGCGACGACACTCTACTTGCATTTGCCCTCCTCGCCCTTCAGGTCCAAACCAGAAGAAGCAAGCTGTCAAAATCCCATATTGAATAACCTGCCACAATTGCCACAGTTCCGGCAAGAATTTCAAAGCACTTTCAGCCCTGTCCAGGAACTCGGAAGCTGGGGTGCAGACTGCACACACAACGGGCAGAACTGCTGCTTTTGATGCTTCTGTGTGACACTGTTTAGTATGATCAATTAAAAAAAATCAAATATGGAGATAAGAGGTTTCTGGTTTCTAATTCTGACAGGAAACTACTGGCAGGGCAGGGCAGCACAGCGCGCATGTTTCCTAAACCCACCAGGCTTGAGTTAAGATCCGCCTCGCCGAAACGCCCCCTCTCAATAATCTTAAGTATGAAAGTGCATATGAACGTTAGACTTAGTGCTCTTAGAGCAAAGCAATAGCCTACTGTACCTACTACCTATCTACCGATCCATTACAATAATACACACAGCATAATAAGCCCAAAGCCATATCCAAACACGCGCACAGCGCAGTGCAGGCGCCAGTGAAAACCAATGAAAGCAGCGCTGCTCTGCGTATAGGTGTGGCTGTGGGAAATGACAGGGAAGTGAGGATCACTTCCCGGTACTGGAGGCGGACAGAATTGCATTCTATGCGCTTAGACTGCGTGTCCACCGATTTGGTGGGTACCAGCTTGAAATAGTAGAAATAGTGAGATTTCCCCCAGTCACACAGTCAGTGTTTAGAAGCTGCACCCTGTCCTCCTGTCCTTCATGGGTGAACAGGGACGTGCAGAGAATAGCGACCTTAAGCAACGCTACGGCAACGGCAGATGACAACGGTAACCGGAAATGATCCGCGCTCGATAGATAAACCTGCCGTCACCGCAGCCATCTCTACTACAGCAGAAGGTCCCTTCCCACGTAGCGCCTACTCCGTCTGCTGCGTGTACGTGTCGCCATGGGAACCAAAGCGTTCAGTGAAAGGGGTGGGAACCCGTCGCCGCCGAGGCTTTGCTTAACCATTTTGATCGCTACGGCGATTACGCCATAGCAGCCGTAGTCCGCCTGGCGTTGCCGTCCTGAAAATCATCTAGCTTAAAGTCGCTAATGTTAGAGAGGCAGGGGCTGACATTTTGAAAAGGGCCTTTTGGTGAAAATATCAAAAATAGCAGACCTCCAAGCTCACAGCTTGGAGGTCGGCTATTTCCGGTACTTGATACCACATAATCAAGTCAATACTGGAGATGTGGCGTAACTAACAGCATGGATTTCGACACAGAGAGGGCAATTCTTTCAGCATAAGACGCTGCATTCAAGTTCAGGAGAGTTTGAACAAGACAATTCTCTTGAATGCTGTTCTATTATTTTTCTATTGTTTTGTATTAAACAATAGAAAGATAATAGAACTTAAATTATGTTTCAACAACAATGGAACAGTGAAGTCTGACACAAATTCTTAATTATTATTATGTTTTATTTATAGAATTTCTTAGATTTGTTTGTTTGTTAGTTTTAAAATGTATAAAATTCAAGAAAATTAGATTTTTACTCGTGTCGTGACCCATACAAATGTGTCTGCATCAGGGGCATAGTTCTGCCGATTTAAAATGATTCCAATACGGAAGGTAAACTTCCTATGATTGGCCGCTAGTTGCGCTGTTTTCCCCCTCGGCCGATCGCAAAAAGAATTGTGCTCCATTGGATCCCATTCATTTTCCACTTTCGTTTTCTAACCTTAATTAACATTTTCATGAATACTGTATGGTTTCCTATCGCTAGTTAACAATTGCCTTTCAATCACCATCATATTCGTTTTGTCGAAATGTGGTCCAATTTATTTTAAAATAAATGATAAAGTTGCGGGGGGGCGTGGCCAACTAAACTGATACCAGCCGGCTGTGTTCTTCTTCGTGTGCTGTATTTCGGGAGGCTCCGACCACATTCACCCATGTATCCCTGCGGTTGCACGTGACCGTTGGCAGCCAATAGCATCTCTGATGCCTTTACAATTCTATGATGGCGACACTCATTCCAAGGGGTAGAAAAGGGCCATTTGCGCTGCATAGAAACCAATGGCTTCGCATCGTCCATATTTTTCTACAGTCTATGGTCTGCATGCGACCCACAAACCCACTGTGTGTGAAACAGTGCTCTATGGTGTTTCATTTGAACCTCAGCACAGACACGTTAAATGGACCTGCACTAGGACCTGTGAGGTCAACCAGGGCATCGCTGGCCCAGTGGACACAAGCATAAACTATGAATAATGAAATGCCAAACGTTCGAAAACCTTATGAATCTTGAAAGGTTTTGTCAGATAGCATTATCCAGGGACTGGTGAGATGCAACATATAGCAGCGGTAGGCAACCTTAGGCACGGTGCCAACAATGGCACAGGGGAGGGTGATCACTGGCACACTGGCAGAAGTGTGAGAGAGAGGGTTTTTATTTTAAAATCACATGTTTTAAACGTGGTCAATTAAATTAAGTCACATAATTTGCACAAATTACATCCTGCACATAATTCTACATTCACTAAAACCCTGAACTTGGGGGAGGGAGTCGGGAGATAGATGGGTTATTGCTTGAGTCTAATGATCATTATAACAATTTCCCAATCTGGGAACCCATCGTCAAAGAAGAAAGGGCGACACCTAGACTACAATTTCCTGACACTCAAAATGTGTCTGAATTTTTAATGGCGTGTCATTAAAATGTATGTTGAAATGGCACACTGACTATCTAGAAAATAAAAACATGTCACTTCATTTCAAAAAGGTTGCTGACCCCTGATATACAGTATAAAGGCTTGTATCTTCAGCAGAAGGTGTAAGAAGGGGAGACAGATACACACCAAAATATCTGTCCCCCCCCCAGTTGCTGCTTTATAGTAAGCTTTCTGCATTCAAGGAGCTTCTCAGATTGGATGGCCTTTCCATGTTCCCCCAGTGTTCTTCGTTGGAAAGATGAAAGCAAGCATAGCCCAAAGATAACATGTTTACATAACTTTCACCAATGACAAAAGAAAATTTACAAGGAGGTTGAGGATTTTAATCTGATGGTGGTGCAATTAATGGTAGTGTAGGGTGCAAAATAAAAATCTGAACAGCATCTAGAGAAGTTTAGGGTCAATGTTAACATTCGCCTTTGTCATTGGTGTAAAATAATTATAAGTACTTTTACTCAAGTACTGTACTTTTTTGAGGTAGGGGCCTATTTACCTTTTTTTTTTTTTTTTTAAATTTTGAGGTATTTTTTACTTTATTGGAGTAGCCTATTTGATTTCCAATTTCCAGTACTTTTACTTTTACTCCACTTCATCTCAGAGGCTATTACACTTTTTACTCCACTACAATTAGGCTATTTGAAAACTTTGGTCACTAGTTACTTTGTAGATTGTGATTTTTATTACAAAACATACATTTCGGCTTATTTGAAAATAGCCATCTGATATAGCCATAGATCAGGGTATCTTCAACGTTTTCAGGCCAAGGACCCCTTAGCTGAGAGAATGATAAAGCAGGGATCCCCACTACATATTGAATGAAATTCTGTTGGAGATTAAAAATGTTCATAGATTTTTTTAGACAGAGTTGACTTGTTTGACAGCACTATCATCAGTGTAGGTCTTGTTTCCCTCTACACCAAACCTTTTTGCCAAGAATAGCAGATCTACAAGCTCACAACGGCGTTGTGAGCTTGTAGATTGGCTATTCTTGTAGATTTTTTTTCTTCTTGGCTAATGTTCCACACATAATGGGGATACCAGGGTTCAAGTAGTAGTATAGGAAAAAAAGTTCTTATCACACAAAGATTTGGAGGACCCCCTGTAGTAACTCTGAGGACCCCCTAGGGGTCCCGGACCCCCTGTTGAAGACCCCTGCCATAGATAGTAGATCTGATATTTTCAAAGGATATTTAGACATTTGCTATACGGTCAAAGACTTGTGAATTGGGAAATTCTGCTTAATGAGAAGCCTACTTTCTACTTTTGGTACTTTAAGTAAATTTTTATAACAAAAGCTGTCTTTCACTCAAGTAAATGTTGAATTCCACCACAGGTCTTTATATTATTGAATTGTCTCGTATAGCCTAGCCATCCCACGGACCCCCCCAAAATAATCATATTTTAATTGGGGACCCCCCCCCCATCACCCACCCTGACAAGCACTAAGAGTTGAGGCATTACATTTTGTATAACTGCAGTTCTATTGTGAAATATATACATTTTCACAATTTCTGCATGACCCTAAAATTTGTAATTTGTAATTTTAGAGGTAGGCTATTAAAAAGTCCTTAAATTGTCACTTTAGAATTGTGCATACATATATACTCTACTTCAACTTTATGTTGGTTTGTTTACTGTTAATTGAGAGAGAGAACAATGTCGCACATTAAATTAGTAATCATCTGGCCCTCTGGGGACCCCCAAAATACATTTCGGTATGAGAACTACTGGCCTTCATCCTCCAGGCAGCGAGGACAGCAGCCCACGGGGTCAAGGTCAGGTCAGCGGTAGCAGCTCGTATCGCATGCAGACGGTCCGCTCAGGATCCGGGGGTCAGTGGCATTACAAAGAACCCCAAAACCTAGTACTTCCATACAGAATGGGATGAAGACATTTCCCCCAGTATTTCCCATTCATTTCCCCCTTACAGTAAAATGTAAGGCCCTCAGCTAAAACATTTTGGATGAGTAGATCATGTTGAGCTAGTCATTTTAAAAGTAGATCTCACCCCTGCTATTATATAACGTTTTAGCTTGCTGTTGTAAGTGTGGATACATTATCTATTATAGCCAAGTGTAGGCCTTTGCTAAAGAGTAATGACAGACTATACAGGGTTGACTGCATATCATAGTGACTTCATTGAGTGCCTTCATTTGGTTACAATCCACTTGACCTTACAGACACCTGCATTTTATTACCTTTCTTTACAAAGCTCGTGGTTTCTTTCTCTTCATGCTGCGTCCGCTCTTTTCTCCCTGAATTCTTGCGCGTTTCGCCGAATAAATAAAATAATTGGCCTTGAACTTGACTTTGAACCGCACAATCCAAACTATAGCATATAGTTGTTGTTTTTGCCCCTGCATAAAGGATTATTATGAACGCTGCCTGTCAAAATGTATATATAGGACAATGAACTATTTCCTATAGGCTAAGTCTACTCCGGTAGGCCTACATGATTATGAAAAGGTACTGACTGAATACTTTATTAGCAGTTCTCGTACAAGCACAGGAGCTATAGGCTATAGGCATACAAGGTCTACTAAATAATAGGATTTAAAACCAAGAAAGCAACATGGCTTGTTTACATTGGGCTCCTTTTGAACTCCGTTCATAGAGAGACTAAATGACAGACTATGCAAAAAATAAAAAATAAAAATTATTAATCATGTCAGAAATCAGAAATAAAAATACAAAAATATTAAGGTAAACAGGTGGGGGGGGGCTTTGGCTTAGTTGGCTTTTTTTTTTTTTTTTTTTTTTTACATTTTTTCAAGCTGCATAACTTGTCAATATGGAAATCAAAGCCAGTATATAGCCTAGGCTAGACGGGGATAATTAATGGCATATTTCCTTAGTGGCTGTGGTGCCATGCAGCAGGGATATATTAATATAGGCTATTAGGCTATTTAATTATGTTCTTTCTGTCCAAAACCAGCGCACTGCAGTCGTCACTTAGGGCGGTTAGTTCTTCGTGGAGACGGAACATGAATGAATTAATTAATTAGGCTACAATAATTCCAGTTGAGAGTTCATTTAATAGGGACAGACTCCTATTGGGCTAAAGCAGCAGAAATCTTGAAATATTTGTATTTCACGTCATGCATTATGTCACTGTCTGCAGCTTTATTATCGTCAGATTGATTGCAAAACGCTTTGGTTAAACAAACGGGTTGCTTCATCACTTGAGCTCCAAACAGGGTTGCCCGTTGCCCAATGCCATGATCATTCAGCAGCGCGTTGGTAGGGCAGTGCATTTTAATTGCAGGGTAGGCTACTCGGAAAATAAACGGATTTTCATTGTAGGCTATTATTATTATTATAGGTGCTTGAGATCAATTGTATGTGCAGGCTACTAATTTAGGCTATATTTGGGGGGGTTGGGTTAACTTGGATACGGCATTGCACGTGTAGCAGGTCTCCTTCTAATTTAAAAGCCCAATGTGTTCATGTTACCGAGACATCATCAGCCATGTACTGTAGCCTATATGCTACTAGGCTATTATGAGGAATAGAGACTAGTCTAGAGTAGACCAATGTTGGAGCTTAGGAGGTCTTTAATGGACGCATAAATGCGGTCCAATTGCTTTCTTTCTATCATACGGTCCACAGACCGCTCCCTGAGTCCCGCGTGCCCTTTCTGAGAGAGAAACAGGGGTGAAAAAAGCATGTTTGTGAGCCACGGTGACGGATCGGGTATCCAACCACCAGTAACCAGTATCTCCACAGTTCCACCTTAAAAAGTTCTTCCGCTTTCCCAGACATCCCCTTTAAGAGGGCGCGTCGTTCCCCGCGGTGGCCGGCAGGGAGCAGTGGTAGACTGTAAATCGTCTATTAGCGCTGACTGTGCCTGCACTATGAGGCACCGTGGAGGGAAAGATCACACGCATTTTGTCTGTTTTCTTTAATGGAATTATATGGCTTTATATGCACAATATCTGATATCTCGTTACCGTTGCTTCGGTCTTTATCTCCACAGACATGTCAACAATATCAACAGTTGAGACGTGGATTGAAAATGGGATTTGGGATAGCCTAATAAACGTTAGCCGTTAACGTCACGTAGCCTATGGCGTTAATTTGATTTCGTTATCTCCGTTGTGCTATAGATGGTGTCGCTCGCCGACAGATCTACAAGCTAACATCGCGTTGCGACGCAGTGTTGGATTGCAGATTGTGTTTTTGTTGTTGGCAAGCAACACCGCCGTACGATGGCGTAGCCTATGCATCGGGCTTCATGTAGCCTAGTAGCCTACTGTAGGCTAAGCACAGTCTGCATACCTCCCGACGTCCAATAAAAACACCCATTTGAGATGATTGTATAACCAAAACCAAAATGTGATTTATTAATTTGAAGCGGCCTACTGTTATGTTGCATCCAGGTGCCAAACACAACCATTGTTTTATTCAAGATATTAAAGACACATTCCTGTTTAGGCTTTATGAAAGCCTAATAATCTATTGTTATCTTTTGTCTTTTTGACGTATTTTATTATAATTTTTTATAACATAATCAGACAGAACAGTTTTAATGCCAAACTACCTCGGGGTGAATTTAACCCTTTGGATTTATTATAAGCAAATAATTAGGCTATGCTTCCTTGACTATAACAAACTTTCAATATAGTGAGTATACCCATGTCTGTAGCTAGAATAGAAAAAAGATGCATGCCCATTTTCAATCAGAATTGTTACTATTTTTAGAGTCAGTATTCAATGTAACCCCTCTCCCAAATTCATGATATTTTTAAAGCCTGCAAAATCACAAGGTTGTGAGTTGTGACTGTTATGAATACTTATTTTATCTATCCCCCCCCCCCCTAGTTGACAAAGTATTGTATAATAATCGATACTGTGTATGCAAAGCTACAGGTATATACAAACGATTTCCCAATTTAACTTCTATTTATCTGGACACACCTTTACCATCTCAAATCAACTCAATTCAATTCAATTCAAAGGAGCTTTACTGGCATGAGAAAACATACGTTTACAGTGCCAAAGCAAGTGTCACAAACAAAATAAAAACAGTTGAAAATGGGGAACATAATATACATTCATGGGAGGGGGTACAGCATTGTGTAAACAGAGCTATGTCGCATTGTGACATTTTATATATATACAGGGTATAAAGCTTTTTAACAGCATTATTTTTTTCTCAAAAGGCATTTAAAAGTACTCTGTTTCATACTGTATGTGCAGTAGGTCTAGATGTCAATCCATGGTTTGTAGTCCTTATGACTACAAACCAAAATCACACAGACAGGCATGTAAAATTAAATAGTTCACAAATGAGCTGTTGTTGGCTATTATACACACTAAAAACTCATGGGTCATTTCTTGACCCAAATCATGGGTCATTTGTGTTAGGTCAAATTTCAGGGTCATTTCTCAGAGCCACAACCCTTCCTTGAGTTATTGGGATATTATTTTGACCCAATTCCAGGGTTGTTTGAGTTAGGTAATATGTATCTGGGGGTGACCCATTTTTGGGGTTAGTGGTAACCCCTATACTTGGGTCAGTGGTCTAGCTTTGGCCAATCAGGGGACAGGCACCATAAACCTGTTTGCAAAGCATGCTGGGAAAAGCATTTGTCTAGGTTTCCAGAGACATTTTCTAAGCTGTTGGGAGCTAAAAATGCTAAATATGTCATATCCATGTGTCTGTCTCGGCAAGCTGACTGTCATATGTCTGAATTTGATTTGTCAATATTTGAGCCTAAACCCTAACCGTAAGTGCTTGGCTGCTAGATTAGGGTTGAGCTCCCTCCCCCAGTTTTTTCTGATAGAGAAGAACTCATGGTAATTCTGAGATTATTTTTATTTATCTTCTCTAAACTATTCTGATTATAGTATTATTATCAACATTGTTGCATATATATTTAATTATGCACTTTTATGTTGATATTACTAATCTTTGAACAAATCATCTGAGAAGAAACCCTGAAACATTTCTGATATTATGTTAATGTCAGATAATATTGGCATTGTCATTCTCCAGACCATGCATATGTAGGTTGTATTCATTTAGCCCACTCAACCCCAAAACTTGGGTTATATTGACTACAATCTTGGGTCATTTTAAACAAATAATTTGGTTATTTATTTGACCCAATTTATGGGTCAACATTCATAACCAAATTTCTTGCGTTAAAATAACCAAACCTGGCATTGGTCCCTATTTGACCCGTGAGTTGGATCAAAAATGACCCAAGTTGAGTTGTTTTTGACCCAGCAGTTTTTAGAGTGTAATACTTCAAACACCTTGTGAACGTTGGTTGCCTTCTAAAGACGCCTATAGATAAATAGAACCACAACGAACTGTGGTTCTATTTATCTACACAGTCTTTGGGAGGCATTTCGTTTTCAATCTTTCATTGCAGCCGTTCAGATTGTTCTCGTCCTGAGGAAAATCTAATATAGACTTTTCTTTTCTTTTTCTTTTTCTTCTTCCTGAAGTGAAGCTAAAACAGAGCGTGTAGGCATATAGTGTGATTTTCTGCTTGGCACCTATCGACCACTTAAGGACAATTAAAGACAGCAAGGAGCTATGGTGATGATTCATCTTTAATGTCAAACTGTGATCTATAACGATGAAAATAGAATGAAAGTTATTAACACACACACACACACACACACACACACACACACACACACACACACACACACACACACACACACACGAGAGAAAAGCAGTTGAACAAATAGCTTAAACATAAATAAACGCATCCTGACTTTTAAGGGAAAATATGTCTTTGTCATCGTTTGTTTGATTAATGAGTGTTTACTTTATTCGCATGGAAAAGCACAGTTCCGATATTCTAGGATTTAAACCCTACATGCAATAAAGCACGTATATGGCTCGTTTGCATTGGTGTCCTGTGTAGCCTACTGATTTCATTGGTATCCGACAAATATACACTGTAGGTAGGATTACTATGCAGAAAACATCGTCAGAAATCAGGAAAAAATATATTACTGTAGCTCCATAACCCGTGATTGTAATCATTTATTTTAATTATAACACAGCTCTATTTCACACATGTTTTTTCTCATATTTGGACAGGTTTGATGAATGATATAGCCTACAAGCATTTTCTTATGGAGACGATAGACACAATATAATTTATAGTTTATTATAAATTAATGTAATTTAAATGTATTGTGTGTTAAGCGGCCTTAAGTTTATTCTTTAGCCTATATGTGCCCGTGCTTTATGCAGAGCTTAATTAGTCTACATTATTTATGTCCATACTTTTGTACATATTTTATTTGTATTATTGTATTTGTCTGATGTGGACCCCAAAGTAAACAGGCACTAGTGCTTTCTTCTTGCATGGTTTTAAATCCTATTACTGAACTGTAGGCCTACTGTCATGTCCTGTGCTTTTCCTATGCGTACTGCTAATAAAGTATTCAATCAATCAAAAACGTAAAGGCTATTTGACGACTCCTGCATGTGCGGGGTGATTGGATTACATTCCAAACGATCCCCGATCACACAGAACTATGAAGGGAGATCCACCGTAACGTGCAGACCTGATCAACAGACAGCCAGGGGGTCACGGCAGGGCAGGGCAGCCAAAACACCCCTTTTCCACTGGCCCAACAATACACCACACCACACCACACCACACCACACTACACCACTCCACACCACACCGCCCACTTGTGCCAGGTTTTCCACTACAAGGACCTGGGTAGAGTGGTGTGAAAGTGGTACTAAACGTGGTACTAAAAAGTATCCAATCTAGAGTAGGTCTGAGCTAGGCCAAACAGGGCCAAACACTTCATAATGGCTGATCACTCATTGACTTTTCATTTAGACCACCAGGATATAGTTGGAATACATGATAATAGATTCTATTGTGTTATAACCACAATTATAATCTATTATAGTGTATTATAATTATCATAGTAATACATTACTACTTTATAGTGTGTTATAATCACAGTTATAATCCATTATAGTGTGTTATAATTTAGGATAGCTGTAATACAAATTTATATTGTATTATAATCACAGTTAAAAGGGTCAATTTGTTTCTTACTGATAGGGGTACTTTTGTGTAATGGAAAATGTAGATATTTTTGTGTGGTGTGGTGTGGTGTG
This sequence comes from Nannobrachium achirus, assembly GCF_963921795.1. Taxonomy (NCBI): domain Eukaryota; kingdom Metazoa; phylum Chordata; class Actinopteri; order Myctophiformes; family Myctophidae; genus Nannobrachium; species Nannobrachium achirus. The sequence continues at coordinate 19,804 of NW_027664911.1, forward strand.
GTGTGGTGTGGTGTGGTGCTAAAGCTGCTGTCGAAAAGGGGCTTAAGGGCCTCATTCTTTCAGAATAGGGTCCGGGCGTTATATATTTTGTCATGCGACGGCGCCGCGCGTCGAAAATAGCAGTGGTGTATATTTATTTTTTTATCCCACGATTTTGTAACCCATTTTTCACCTGGTGCCAATTGGCTTAAACTGTAATCCTGCGGGCTCTGCTCTCCCTCTGCCAACCTGGGGAGGGCCCTGAACTGAGCTCATGCTTCCTTCAGTGTATGAGGAGTGAGCAAGCCGCTTCTTATCACCTGAAAGGGGTGAGTTTCCCCGGTAGGACATAGCTGACATTCTGCCTAATGAGTAGGCCTACTCTCTACTTTTGGTACTTTAAGTATAGCCTATACTTTTTCCACGACAATACTTTTGTAGGCTACTTTAACTCAAGTACTCAAGTACATTTTTAATTCCGGACTTTGACTTGCAGTAGTATTTCTACATTGCAGTATTTATACTTTTACTTAAGTAAGAAATGTGAGTACTTTTTCCACCACTTGTTTTGTTTTTATATTTTTCTCTTTATGACTACTTTTTCTTTCTTTTTTTCTCCTTTTGTTATTGATGATATCCTCCCACTGTGATCTATCCGTCTGTGTCGTTCAATGTTATATGAGTCGAGATACATAAAGTGGTTCCTGTGTAAATAAGCCGAAAAGCTTACTTGGGTCTCCTTTTAGTTGACCTTGTACCAGTGATTTGTACTGTCATGAAACTGTACTTTTTCCTTTGCAACCTTCTAATAAAATCTCCAATCAATCAATCAATCAATCAATCAATGAACGACGCACAGCTCTGCCTCCCTTTTCGACTGCAGCTTTAGCACCACACCACACCACACCACACCACACCACACCACACCACACCACACCACACAGCATAAAAATATCTACATTTTCCATTACACAAAAATACCCCTACCGGTAAGAAACAAATTGACCCTTTTGATTATAATACAATATAAATTTGTATTACAACTATCCTAAATTATAATACACTATAATGGATTAGAACTGTGATTATAATACACTATAAAGTATTAATGTATTACTATAATTATAATACACTATAATAGATTATAATAGTGGTTATAACACAATAGAATCTATTATCATGTATTACAACTATATCCTGGTGGTCTAAATGAAAAGTCAGTGAGTGATCAGTCATTATGAAGTGTTTGGCCCTGTTTGGCCTAGCTCAGACCTAATCTAGATTGGATACTTTTTAGTACCACGTTTAGTACCACTTAGTTTCACACCACTCTACCCATGTCCTTGTAGTGGAAAACCTGGCACAAGTGGGCGGTGTGGTGTGGAGTGGTGTGGTGTGGTGTTGGGCCATGTGGAAAAGGGCCTTTGGCTTGGGCTATGTTTCCTATAAATGAGGTGGGTTGGGTTGGAGAACATGCAGCTCCTGTACGCCCAAAAGGAGCTGACGACGTTGCCACAGGGCCCCCCTATCTGCCCCCTCTTTGTTCTATAGCATGAATACCCTGCTATCTAAAAGGGACTGCTGGGCGAAAAAAAGTTGGCTGAAACCTTAGCTGGCCGAGTTCCAGACGGTCAAGTGTCCTATTATATTTCTAGCGCTGGCAATTTAAAGGGGGAGGGGGGAGGGAAGGGGGGGGAGGGGGGAGGGAGGGCACACAACACAGTGCAAAGTATAGAGAACGAACTCGTTCGTTCAGACCTGCTTTTGGACATCTCAGCGGCGTCGGTTCAGAAAATGCTAAGGTATGGCAACATGACTGGTGTCTTGCACCAGTCATGCTGCCATACCTTAGCTACAGGCACGAAAAGTACATTTTATTATTTCCCCCTGTAGGCCAAGGTATGGCAGCTGCCATACCCAATTGACGCCTCTGGGACATCTCTTACTGCTTATGTCACCTGCGGCAAAAAGAAGCAAATAACACGCCTTTTTTTCCCTCATCAGTTTTGACATTTTGACATATAGGCCTGAAACAACATTAATAATAAGGATGTGTTTGGTGGTGTGACGTGCAAGGGAGGGACTGGCTCGCTATCTGTTGGCCATCACAAGCTCAAGTGATTTATATCATTTGAAACTCACCCACAGGCCTGCCTACTACAACAAGGTGCGAACACAGCAAGATTTGTGAACTGTTGCGATACAAGAAGGCTGGAGAATGGAATGCAACCTCTAGCCTACAAACCACTGAGGAGAAAAAAAGAAATGTTGCTATTTGTTCCAAAAAGCTTCACATACCCTGTACTGTACATAACAATGTGACATAGCTCTGTTTACACAATGCTGTACCCCCTCCAACTGTTTATTATGTTCCCCATTTTCAACTGTTTTTATTTTGACACTTGCTTTGGCAATAACATTTACATGCCAATAAAGCTACTTTGAATTGAATTGAATTGATTTGATATTGCCATCTATTATGGTTCAAACTCAGAGGGGGAGTATTATATGTAGGCATGGCTGCATATGTGTTTTTGCTTTTTTTCTTAAGTAGTGAAAACAAACGTTTTTTCTTTATTGAACAATTGGATGCAATGGGGCTGTAACGCAGTTAGGAACAGGTTCGGTCTATGGAACAAAAAACAATTATCCACAAAAATCTAATATATAGGGCAGAAAGAATATTGACACAAACGTAAGTAACTTGTAAGTAAATGCATGCTATCTATAGCATGCATATAGCCTCCGTGTGTGTGTGTGTGTGTGTGTGTGTGTGTGTGTGTGTGTGTGTGCGTGCGTGCGTGCGTGCGTGCGTGCGTGCGTGCAGCCTGATTCCGTGGTATGAGGGGGGTCAAAGGTCACGACTGGACGTGATTGTTCGCAAATCCCCACAATCATGCGAGAACGCGCACGAGCGCGCGTGCGCACACGGGTCACGCCAGGCGAGAGAGTTCGTCAAACAATGATTATCTGCTCTGAACATTCTTTACGTGACGAGGAGGTCTGTTTGCGTGTTGTTATCTCTGACATCCGAGCAGCAACAGCTGACCCGTCTAAACAAGACTTTTAGTTTCAAGGCCTGCATGGTCGTCGGGTTTTCTGGTCAGAATTGTTAGTTTTTTGTTCTGCAAGCCTCCATTTTTATTTATAGGCCTATGGGGCTGTTAAGTCTGACATCATTTTGTAGGCAGAGGAGAACTTTTGCCCCCAAAAAAGCGAATCTTTTTACTATTTACTAATTTTTCTTCTCTTTGTTGTTGAAAGGAAAGTGGTAGAATTATACTTTAGTCGTTATTTTTGTGTTTGAGGGACACATATTGACAATAAATCTGCTTGGAGGTCTGACTACAAAATGATGTCACGGCTTAAAAGCCCCCATATATAAATGGACTCCTAATCATTGTTATATTCTCCCGGAGTTGGATAAATGGTGGATACATGCTAAACATATCCAGGCAGGCATATAGGCTATATGTATGCCTGATGAGTTCAGCCTCTGGTATATATGGCCTGTCAATTACATTTTTAACATAATATGCCATTTTACAACTAAATGTAGGCCTATACAGGTTCAATTAAAATACTACCCCCGTGTTTTAATTGTTGTGAAAAGATCCCCCTTGTACAAGTCTGCCATTTATCAACACACACAAAAAAAGTTGTTGTTTTGTTAAATGGTTGTTTGTAGCCTAAAGTCTATAATTTAGCTACCATCCCATTTTAATTGTTACAAAAGAACAATTTAAGTGCGACTGATTAGCCAAAATGTTACACCCTGATGAAGACCTCTAATAGGTCAACTCAAGATACGCCTTGGTCATAACTTGGTCACTCCAAAACTTGTATTTTTTTCATCAAACACAGAGTGCCTTGGAAATATTTTCTTTGTAAAACTGCAGTCCACACCATTTTGGAGCTGATCAGTATTTCTTTGACAAAACCTTTTGAACATCAGCGGCCATAATCTGCATTTAAGAATAGAATGTTCTGCTAAAAAAAATTGCATAATTCTCGGATCTTTTAAACCCAACACAAGTGATAGTCAGTCATTGTTCGTGTATGACAATTAAAGGTCGAGGCTATAGTTTGTTCCTTTTCCTTGATGACAAAACATTGTGTTTAATAACGCTATGTTTTTAGTTTTCGTGTAGGCTAAATATGCATTTATGTTTTACATCCTATTGGGTCTGACGTGGCTAGAGCTCTCCTTTTATTTATTTTGTTTGGTTCAACCAATATCGAATTTATTCCGTGTGCTTTTAAAGAGCCAATCCCTAATCCGAATGCAAACAAAGAGCAGGCTTGTCAGCACAAATCAAGTGATTGGATTGGACTAGGCATTCTTAATCCTCCAACTGATTGGCAGTTCTCTCTGCGTCACAATGAGGGTGAGATAATTAATTGAATATAGCATTTTAGTGTCAACGTTTTTAATTCGAATTGTTCAGGTGTTGCCTTAGCTTATAATAAACACAATAAGCACTTCTTACATTTGAAGATGTGAATAATCATAGATTTCTAGAACTATACTCTCAGTGTCCAGCATGCCATTTTAGATGTGTTTTTTTGTCTGAGTCTGATATATCTTAACTATTACAACCTGATTTTAATTAATTAATTAACAGATTTTAATAAAACATTATATGCACAAAAGTTGTGTGCAGAAAATCAGTTTCAAATTGGAGTGGCACCTGCATACATGGCATTTGTTTATATAGCCTTTTTATTTTTAATCAATCAGTCAAACTCCATCAAATATTTGTTTTACAAATATATCTCCATGGCAACATGCATGTTGCAACAGGGTGTGGACTACGATATAGAATCCTATACAAAAATATATAAAAAAGAACTCTTGTTGTCAGCAGGTGGATAAATTAACACATGCATGCATGGGATTCTAGGCCACTGCATGCCTACTGCGAGCACTACAGCCTAGTGTCTACATTACAGCATAGGTTCTTGAAGTGGAGTCCAACAGTGTTTAACATACAGCCTCACAATCATTATAACCACTTTGTCCATTTGTAATTATAACTAGGTTGACTATTCAAAAATAGCAGATCTACAAGCTCACAGTGCTCACTGCGTGTTGCACTACGATTTTTTTTTATATTAGAAAATGATAAAATAAATGTTTTTTGTTTGTTTGTTTATTTGTTTTACTAATCTTCTCTTTCCCATTTCAGATGGGGGTCCGTGGCCAAATACATATCAATGTGGAGGTCCTTTCTCCTTTCCTTTGACACGACCAGGTTTAAGAACCACTGTGGGGGCCGTACAGCACTACTTATATAGTCGAGTTGAGCTCCATGACCTGCGGTCACAAATCCTCTGCTCCCTCCAGCAGCCTGGAGGACTGAGAGCCCTCTGCTTTTCCCCCTTCCTCCCAGAGTAGCCTAACTATCGCCCCGGGAAAAAGCTACGAAGAGTCGGACTGGGCTAGGGGCGTCACAAGGGGTAGGAAAGTGGGACTGAGTTACCAGGGCCCAAGGTGGAGGGGCCCTAGTAACTTTAGCTATTGAAAAATAGCAGATATACAAGCTCACAGCGCGGCACCGAGTGCCGCGCTGCGAGCTTGTAGATCTGCTATTTTTTTTTAAAGTCGTGAAAATGTGTGCTAATCTTTGAATATGTATTTTTTAAGCGAACATTTGTAACTCAAATTTTGCTTCCGGGGGGGGGGGGGGGGGGGGGGGTGTCCCTGGAACTAAATATTTTGGTCAAAATTCATATCATTTTGGGGGTGCTTCACATGAAAAAGTTTGAGCATCACTGACATGGAAACATGGGTTTCTTGCACACATTTTCACAATTTTTCAAAAATAGCAGATCTACGAGCTCGCAGCGCGGCATCTGCTATTTTTCAATAATTAACATTCATGGGGGGCCCGCAGTGAATCCTTGTACCCAGGGCCCAGAATTTGGTGTGACGCCCCTGGGCCTGGGCTCAGTGGGCTGGCTGTATGATCAGCTCCTCATCTGTCTCTGATTGATTGAATACTTTATTATAAGCAGTTCGCAAAGGAAAAGCACAAGACAGAACAGTTCAGATACAAGGTCTACAATCTATCTATAAAGTTATCTACTATTTAAACCCATGCAAGAAAGCACCATGGCTTGTTTAGGTTACTCCTGTGTAAAGGTTGGCTACTACTGGTGACTTTATTTCAAGGTCCTGCCAATTTCAATTAAATTTTCAATTCAAAGGAGCTTTATTGGCATGAGAAAACACACGTTTACATTGCCAAAGCAAGTGTCACAAACAAAATAAAAACAGTTGAAAATGGGGAACATAATATATACATTGGGAGGGGGTACAGCATTGTGTAAACAGAGGTCGCATTGTGACATTTTATATATGTACAGGGTATAAAGCTATACCACTTGACGAGAATAAACGACATCTCCCTATAATATAGGGCGAACGCATATAGCCGCGGTCGCAGTGATGCGTTCGATCTGTTATTTCTGGGGAAATGATTTGGTTTAAGAAGAAACAAGAACAGACCAAGTAGGCTAAACAGAGCCAAGTCAACACATGTCCGCTTTACTAGAGGGGTTTAAGCTGTTGTTAAGAAGGTCTGTTTGTGATGCAGACATCAGCCTAATACTAAAAGCAGTCCCTGATGATATCATACAGCTCATCTGGTTATCTACATTTAAATGGCCTGTCCTTGGGATTAAGTGGCATAAACATAATTAGATGTAATAACACTATAACAATAATTTATAATAATTGGCTTTAATCTAATTAATCTAATTGTTCAAAGTGCACATATTTCCAATATTTCGTGTATATCGTCGTCAGTTTTTTTTTTTTTATTAATTATTGAGCTCGGTGTATTCATGTTTGGGAGAATATAAAACAAGTAACCACGTATAGTTCATTCTCCAACCAAGCTCCAATGTTTTACAGTAATATAATTCAGAAAAGAAGAAGAAAAAAAAAATCTGAGGTTATAACTTCAAAAGACTACGGATGGCGGACCTGGGAATGTCTGTTGAATTTGACGTGTCGATAAAAACCTGTTAAAACAATTAAACAATACAGATACCTGTTTATTTACTCCCGCGGGGGGAATCCAGTATTTTCAGGCCAACCCAACTGGTTCGCTGCCCACACGGAGAGGCTACGACGCCGCGTCAACAAGATGATCACAACTGGTTCATGAATGGAAAAGGACAGTGGTGTTAAAGAAGTAGGCCTACATATACTTGAGTGCAATTTTGTACTTTAATTGAGTATTTCCAATTTCCAATACCTTTACTCCACTAATAGGTCTACATCTCGGATCCAAATATTGTACTTTTACTCCACTTTATTTATTTGAAAACTTTTGTTACTAAACTTTATCTCCTTTTAATTTACCGTATACCAGTGAACTGTACTGTCATGATGACACTGTACGTTTTCCTATATGCAACCTTCTAATACAAATCTTCAATCAATCAGTTACTTTGTAGATTTTGGTAATTATTACAAAACATAGCCACTTAAGCCCTATATATACATTTTGGCCATTTGAAAATAGACGATCTACAAGCTCACAATGCCTCGAAGCATTGTGAGCAGCTTGTAGATCAGCTATTTTATTTTTATATATACTTTTGAAAACTTGACTGGGACATTCTGCATAATGAGTAGCTATATACTTTAAATGTTATACTTAATTTTGCATACTTCATACCCATTATAACTTATTAACTATATTAATTGATACTTTATAGTAAACAATAGTAGGGGGTCAGCATCGCAGCAGTTAACACGGACCGGCCAGAGACAGGCTTATCGAGCTATAGGGAGTTTAAAAAAAACTCCCTTTTCAGCCACCGGCTCTCCTGTCTCCACATGGCCGCGTCTGAGGCTCCCTGGCCCCGGGGCCCCGTGTGAGAGGCAGCGGGGGAGAGCGGCCGGGCCGGGGGGTCGCATTCCCCCTCATTTCCATCGCTGAGTGAGAAGAAGCAAAACAAAGCTGACACAAACACACAGTTGGTGGAATTAACATAGCAGGTAATGAGTTAATGAATATGTAACCGCAGTCATTAAGGCTCATGGACCTTTAGCCTGTTATCTAAACGCCAAAACGAGTCGGCGCATCAGAGCGGCTATAAACCTGCCACTAGCCTATATGCAGTAAATGGGACAATTTATTTATCATAGATAGAGGAAGGTTGTGCATGGGCTGGACCTAGCCTATATGTAGAAATTGAAAGTTCTTTATTATTTTTAAATGTAAACTACTCAGCCTATATATAAGCCTATAGCCTACGCGTCTAAACAAACCCTATTTACTTTCACGTATATATCTGAAGTATGAAATGCAACATTTTAGCAACCGCGTGCAGTAGGCCTATGGGTTATGCATGGCCCCAACGTTCAGCACATGTTTTAGGGTCCTTGATAATATGGACTCTTGTTTTTAACCTGTGTGTCTTTGTGTCAAATGCGACGGTAATTCAAATGCGACGTCCCATGCTGCACCCTAATGAAAAGGAAAGACAGCACTGTTACCGACCAGGCCAGTTGTATTCACAAATTACGAGTTGTAGGCCTATACGCCCAGTCTGTAGCCTAAAACACCGAGAGAGACATCTAGAAGAACCGTTTGAAATAAGGCTATAAATAAGACTTTTTGGGAGCTATATATCTCTCGATTTGCAGCCGCCGAGCTGCTTCTCTGGATCACATGTTTACAGAAACCCGTGGTTGTTAACAGACGCTTTGACCAAGATAGGCCTATATCCTCCTAAACTCATCGTTTCACACCCACTTAAATGTTCGCTGAGTGTTTTGACTTGAACGGCTCGTTATGCACTTATGTAGAGGGGGATTTTTACAATTCTTTGAAATTATGTTTTTTCTCGTGAGTGACTACTACGTAATGTATCAATGACATCACATGACTTTTGGATTTGTCACACACACACACACACACACACACACACACACACACACACACACACACACACACACACACACGCACACACACACACACACACACACACACACACACACACACACACACACCCACACACACGCATGCACGCATGCACCCACGCACTCACGCACGCGCACAGGCATGCACATACACACTCCTGCACTTTTTTTTTTACTAATTATGCATAGCCTATACTGTCTGACATATCTTGTAAAATTGAAAATTATAATCATAACACAGTTACGATTCATCGTGCACGTTTGGAAATATAAGGTGAGAGTTCTAAAACACATGTTGCTGAATCACTAGACCTATTATTATTATTTATGTATGTATTTATTTATTTTTATTTATTATAACCTATATACAGACTGGACAAAATATTGCCAGCCAGGTTGAAATGTGAATAGGCCTATCTCGTGTTTGTCTTAGCTTGTGGACTTTGCAAGATGCCCTGGCTATAACTACACCTACAGCAGGAACCTATATGTCTCTGTGTTGGAGCTATAATATGTATATGTAATGTATGCGTTTCAGACAACGGCCTTCCTAAACTAAAGTTGTCAGTGATTTGCTTTTATACAATAACCCTGAAATCTGACATGTCGTGTTGTGTTGTGTTGTGTTGTGTTGTGTTGTGTTGTGTTGTGTTGTGTTGTGTTCTGTCTGTGTGTGTGTGTGTGTGTGTGTGTGTGTGTGTGTGTGTGTGTGTGTGTGTGTGTGTGTGTGTGTGTGTGTGTGTGTGTGTGTGTGTGTGTGTGTGCGTGCGTGTGCGCGCGCGCGCGCGCGCGCGTCCTTTGATACAACATTATACACAAATAAAATAACCATTCTGGTGCAGTATAGGCATGAAGGGCAAGGCTATAAATGAACGGTTGGCACCCCATCGGAAAATGACCGATTTCTTTACTTCTTCGAGCGTTCTAATGACTTTTTAATGGTATTCAAACTCTTAAAGTTGAGAGATTGAACATACAAAACGCCCTAGCTGGCAGCTTGTATCGGCATATAGCCTGTATGTATGTCCGTGCGCTGATCCTGCACGGCGTGTGTCTGTCAGCAATGCATTTAATAACTTTTCCCAAACAGAGATAGCAGAGCTGAGAGATATCACGTTATAAGTGCGTTAATAAATGGCCAAGCCCTTTAGGAAATTGGAGATTTATTTTCTGCTTTAATCCAGCGTGTGGTTCAACTCGTTAAACTCTGCTCTGCTATAAGAATGAATATCTATTGTTATTCTATAGAAGTTAAGTTACAGTCTGCTGGCTCCCAATCCGCACTGGAATTTAACCCTCCAAAGCCAGCATGTCGACTCGGCAACAACGAGCAGCCGAGCCGGCCGGGGGCAGCAGAACAGGCCGACTGAGACAGCTTTCGATCCGCGTCCCGAGGTTACAAAGCCGGCTCAGTCAGTCGGTCTGTTCTCCCCCCGCGCAGCCACCAATAAACAACCCCTGGGCTATAGTAGGGCTCTCACCGTCGACCGTGCTATGCATGGTTTTCAACCCTTTTCATATCAAGGACCAGTATATTTATTCGGCATTTGAGCCATGCACGGACCACCGTTTGATGAGATTTAGCCTCTCAAACGTTGAATATTGTGTTGTTGGATAAGATTTTGTGCACTATTCCATGTTGTATTGATGTGGTAGCCTACCTATAGGAGAGATTGTAGGCAAACGTAACGCTGATAAAAAAAAAAAAAAACAATTCTTCTACATTCTCTAATTGTGTGGACTTCTCGTAAATTAAATCCTGCAGATGTTTACCAAGTTTTACTCTTGAGAGCGTAAAATGAAACCAAATGAGCGTAAAAATGAAACCAAGACCCGTAATGGTCCGTTTGGTTTCTTGTTATAAGCTCTCAAGAGTTAAAGATCTACAAGGGTCCATTTGGTCACCAACTCTCCATCATTTAGCCGGGGACCTCCTGGAACCCCCGCCCTCAGGGACCACCGGTGGTCCGCGGATCTTACCGGAAAGAAAGAGTCAAGTTAAACCATTGCATATGTTAGCCTAATGGGTTATTCCTTGTTGAGAACACTGAGGGGAAATCTGAGCATATCTGGTCAAATTGACACAAACATATAGATATTATTTCAAACACAAATATCATAGTGTTTGTGGAACTCGACTCACGCCACGGCGAGTGCACTTGCCTTTGGTCACTGTAGCCTATATGTTTTATTTCATTTTTTGTATTTCTGATTCCTGACTGATTTGACGTTGATGTCTGATTTGCATATTGTCGTATATAGGTTATATTTGTCTGACATTTAATGTCTCATTCTCAATGAATGAGTAGCCTACAGACATGAGGGCCCAGATGTAAACAAGCCCGCGTAGTGCTTTCGTGGCCGTGGGTTTAAAGCTATATCCTTTCCTATGCAAACTGCTAATAAAGTATTCAATCAATCACGAATTAAGCCTCTTCAATATAAATGGCAATGAATACAGACCCATATAGACTCTTTTATAGGTTATAATATGTTGTTGTCAAAACTCACCGTCTCTAGCTCGAAAGTGTGTAATAACCTAGTTATAACCATGCAATAACTACGAAAGCTGCAGTTCTCTGGTTTAGACTATAGTCCATATAAAGACTTTCCGCACTAATAAACTACAGCACACACTGACACCTGTTTTGTGCGTGGGTGTTTGTGTGTGCGTGCATGCGCACGAGCACGCTCACGTGCGGTTTGCCTGCCGTTGCATCGAGGGGCTAAAAGGCGCTATAAAGACCAACCAACTCGTGTCCTCTGTCCTAAAAGCCTTTTGTAGTGGGCTGGGGTTCATTCCCTATACGTGCCCTGGGAATTTAAGCATAGGCAGTTTGACGTATAGCCATATAGGCCATGGAAAGTGCTGATTCTTCAATGTTATGTGCATGCTTTTTGCGCGGAACATAAAGTTTGGATGCAGCTTCCAACGTTCTTCAGTCTGTGTTATATGTAGGCTAACGTTAATGTGGGCTGCGGGTTGTGTCCTCTCAATGTAAGCACTATACAACAGAATGTGAGCACAGGGGCGGCAGGGGTATGGCAGGGGTTTGCAGCTGGGTCCAGGGGGGAGAATACAAGTTACTTTAAAATATAAACCCACGAATGTCTCTTTGTATCTGTGCTGGTTATTATGTTGTTAAATTACATTAAAATAACTAAATGCAACATTTAACAAGGTATTATAATTATATTCTCCACACTTGTTCAAATTAGGTAACAAAATGGTATATTCCCAGGTTCCACAGGTCAGCTCTCAGCTGCAATTCATTATTATTAATTGTGGCACGTTTACTAACATGCCAAGTTTAGTGCACTTGAACAACTGTTCCAGCTATAGGCTGCCATATCCAGCCCAAGAAACCATAGAAATGTTGGGGGGGGGGGGGGGGGGGGGGGGGGGGACAGTGTACTTCTTAATTTACTTCTTAAGATAAATGTATCATGCCTGTTGCTAAGGTATGGCAACATGACTGGTGTCTTGCACGTGCGCGAAGACACCAGTCATGTTGCCATACCTTACACTTTTCTGAACTGACACCACTGTGTGAGCAGAAACACTCTAGCCTCGAACATGGATGGTAATCCACTATTATTCCAATGACTAAAACATGGCAACCCAAAAGGGTGAGTTTTCTCGCATTTTAGAATATAGCTTGGAAAATATAGCTACACATTTGAGAGAATGACTAAAATGTAATTCTCTCATTATGTAAACATGTTACCTAAATAATGCCCATATGCAGTGCGCCTGGTCTTCGTGTGTGTTTTCTCGCATTTTAAAATATAGCTTGGAAAATAGCTATACATTTGAGAGAATGGCTAAAATGTAATTCTCTCATTATGTAAACCTGTTACCTAAATAATGCCCATGCGTGTGTCTGTCTGTGTGTGTGTGTGTGTGTGTGTGTGTGTGTGTGTGTGTGTGTGTGTGTGTGTGTGTGTGTGTGTGTGTGTGTGTGTGTGTGTGTGTACGTACGTACGTTTTGTGTGTACATTATACCTATATAGTGTCATATATTGGACCCCAGCCCCATCACAGACACACACTTTTTTGTGCCCATTTAGAACAACACAGAAACTGACACACACATAACCATGTGACAACAAAGCATTCATCTGAATTATAATAGCCTGTATGCATGGGTAGCTTGGAGATCTGCTATTTTCACCACTTCTGTGCGACACTCTTGCACAATAAGAGTGTAAGACGTTAATTTAAGAAACAAAAACGTGTATATGCGTAAATGTTGTGCATAGGCTACAGTAGGACCTATTATAAATTTTGAAACAGAAATAAAGCAATAAATAAATATCAATGTTACACCACAGACCATTGCCCGTCAAATGAATCAGAACGCAGTCTATAATATTCACACTCAGTCGCGTTTAATGAAAGCTGCTTCCATAATATTCAACAACAGAAGAGAAAGGAAGGGGAAAAGTGCTTCAAGAAATCCACCATTCAAGTTTCCTTTTCGAGTGCATTTTGTCCTGTTATTAATTATTCACAACAAAGTCAATGTACAAAAAAAAAAAAAAAAGAAGAAACAAAAAAATAGAAAGAAAACCACAAAAATAAATATTCTGTTTCATATATATATATAATATAAACAACCAGTGACTTCTTCAAAAAATCTGTGTCAAAACCTGACCTCAAGTATCGAATAAAAAAAGAGTGAAGTATAAAGGAGTGAATGAGGGGGCTGGGAGGAGTGGAGATGTGGGGTGGGTGGGGGTCTGTAGGCTATAGCTGCTAGTGCTACACGATGCAATTGTTTACGTTGAGGGCGTCACTGTCACACACATCTATTTGTCTTAACCGGAGGGTCCCTCCCAACACGCCATTACCACATGCACGCCCCTCCGCGATGAATTGCAAATTTGCTGCGTGAGAATAGGCCAGTCTTATAGGGGGAGGGGGGGTCCCTCGTCCCTGTGTGTGTGTGTGTGTGTGTGTGTGTGTGTGTGTGTGTGTGTGTGTGTGTGTGTGTGTGTGTGTGTGTGTGTGTGTGTGTGCCCCTCGCATGCATGCATACAGACGAACGCGCAGCTTTTGGGGGCGACCCCTCTCTTCGTCCTATGCCGTATATATGCTTTTGACACGCGGATTAGACGCTGAAAGCCTTCCCCCCCTCCAACCAACCCCAACACACACACACACACACACACACACACACACACACACACACACACACACACACACCAACAACCCTCCATTTTACAAAACCTATACTGGCGAAAAAAAAGGACCTGATTGTTAACAACGACCAAGCCCTTTTTAGGTTGCTAAATCACAGGTGTAGCTTATATCTCCTCTTTTAGGCAGCAAAGTGCTTTTTTCTTCTTCCTTTTTTTTTCTCCTTACACTTAAAAGTAACACTCAGTCAATGTTTTGCCGAGTGAGACCTTGTATATATGGGCCTTTTAATCACACAGCTAAACATCTATACCACCACACGTAGGCTAAACTCACGTTGATCTATAGCAGGGCGAAAGAGAGAGATTTGTACATTTCTTTACATTCACCCGTCAAATATGGTCAAAACGATGACCGCACTGCAGAGCTCAGAATGACATCATATTATGCACTGTATGTGTAAAAAAAAACCCTGCATGTGTTCGTTTTTGCTCGTTACAAATGTAACCAAATGGGTCGCCAATGTTACAAATGGATACATCAACACTGAAGGAGCTGTCTGTGGCACGCTGCATGATGCAAGGCACATCCATGATAAGAAAACTAAACGAAAACCCCGTTTACCTAAAAAAAAAAAAATCTACATTTGGATGTCAGTCATAGGCCTACTAAATATTCATATTTGTTCCTTTTTTCCCCCCTCCTCCCCCATCTTTTGGTGGAGTCTGTTTTTCATTGATGCCCAGAAAAGGCAAGGCTGTTGAATGTGGGGGTCTGTGTTACACAGAGCAGCGGCCATATTTCATACATGCATGTGAACGTGATTTGAACACACGAAGAAAAAGCTACATTTTGACATGTCAAAAAATGACATTTGCTGACTGGACTTTTTTTCTATTTATCAGAGGAGGAGAATTTACTCGTGCTATATGGGATTGTTCGTTTTAGACACCTGATGATGCCTACATTGTCATCCCTTAGTATGTGTCTGTTATCACCGTTGTCGTCCTTAACTACAATAAGGCTCAGTCTGTCTACATGGCTACCAGCATACAACGGATGGGTATAGGCCTTGTTTTGGGCTTCTGAGCCTACTAAACAACAAGTCCCCCTAAATCAGACACAATCCCACAATCAGCACTTTGGGTGTTAGTTAGGAGTGAAGTTTTGGAATTACATTAACTAGGCAACGTCTCAGAAAGTAGCCTAAACTTCTGTCTGTTAAGGTCGAACAATGAATAGGCTACAAATAGCAACCAAAGCTTGTCCAAATCACTATTAGCCAACTTTTTTTTTCCTCGCGCATTTTCCAGACATCACTTTATGGTCTAGCCAAAAAGCCTAAAGCTGAAACCAGAGCCCCAATAGTATCAATTCAAAAGTGCAATGCAAGCCCTCATCATTTTGTGCTTTCTCTGGCATTGTTGGAGTCTGTGGCCACTCCTATATAGGCTACAATGTGTTACACAGGATGTTGTTTTGGTATATTTTCCACGGGGTCTCCTGCAGGCCATACGATATCACGCCCTCATTGTCATTCTCCACGTTATATAGCACTTAATTTGGAACAATTCACATCGTGAAACCAGCGCCAACACACACACAGACTCACGTGGCAAATCAATGCGATATGCTCTCAAATTCTGTGAGCTAATGGATTGTGTGTGGGGCAGGGGGGGGGACCCTATAAGCACTTAAACCCTGCATAACATGAGAACTAACGGCGTTGATATGAAGGCCCTGAGCTGAGCCCCCCACGCGTTTGATTGTCTGTATAATATAAGGCCTGTGTTGTGTCTGGGGCCTGTTATGGCGCTGGCTGTGGGTGTATGTGCATGCAGCGTGCGTGTGTGTGTGTGTGTGTGTGTGTGTGTGTGTGTGTGTGTGTGTGTGTGTGTGTGTGTGTGTGTGTGTGTGTGTGTGTGTGTGTGTGTGTGTGTGTGTGCGCACGGTCAAACATGCAAACCAACCCAGGACATACTCAGGAGAAATCAAAACAGACTGAAAACCAGATCACAAGCACCAAAAAAAAGAGAGAGAGAAAGAGAGAGAGAGAGGAAAAAGCCACAAGCACCCGGATCCAATCCCCATGTCGTCTCTAGTAGGCCTAGTGAAGGCTTAGCAGTGAACACGCTCAGACAGACCCGTGTTTTTGCTTAGAATTATGTAGAATTGAACAATTCGACGTGGAGCTGTGTGGAGAGCACATGCCATTCCATGCCATTCCACGTTACGTTAGCCATCACAACAACAAGAAAGGGAGGAAATGAAATACACGCAGTGGCACAAAAAGGGGGAAACCCTGATTTTTCTTTTCTTTTTTTTTGATTGACCAGAACCAAACTTTCCCTCACTCACTCACTGCAAGCCCCCCAAGACCTAAAAGTGGCCTAAAATATCACATGGAATGCAGTGATTTTTTTCTCTTCTTTTTTTTTACGAGGTGAGGGGTCCCCCCCTCTCCCCTCTCCCCTCAAACACAAAGCAACAACCCTGGCTGAAAAAAAAAAAAGAAAAAAAAAACCCTAGGCTGCTTATACAATCCAACAGGTCGAGCTCGCATAAAGGCGAAGTAGAAACAAATTAATTCCAGAAGAAAACAGTCAAGTAAACACATTTTTTGCAAACCCATGTAGCCTATTGCTTAGGATTTAGTAGCTTATTTAAAGGTCGTTTTTTTCTCCTTTCCTCCAGCATATAATCCACCAGTCAGTCAGTCTCACGGTGTGTGGGGGGGTTCGAGGCTCAAAAACAATCTGCTGGAGCATATCCACGAACACACTTTAAAAACAAACAACAACAACGCCGGGGAATGTAAAAAAAAAATCCATAGATTTGTGAAACAAACAGTGTGCTTCATGCCTCTGCCCCATTAAGCCTGGCAGAATACAGCCTATAGATTTTTCCATCGGGTTTCTTTCTACATAGAATAGCATAGAAAGCGATGGCGGCGTGTTTCTTTCTTTCTCTTTTTTTTCCCCTCTCCCCCTCCTCAAAGCAGAGAAAAGCCTCAGCATTTCCTGGTCCTGTGTGCGTGGTGTGGGGGAGGGAGAGGCAGAGGCTGCCCGCCCGGCTGCCATTGCCACACGGGGTGGGAGAGAGGGGGCGGCCGGGGGTCCCGCAGCGAGTTCAGGGAGTAAGCGGGGCACAGATCCCCGTCGCTACCGACAACGAGCGACGGCGGCGACGGGAAATGCGCCAGGAGGCTGAAAGCTGCTTTCTTCGCCGGCGACGACGCTACACTGCCGCCGCTGCCGAGGACCGCGCGCTTGCGTTTACTACTACTACTACTACTACTAGTCCCGGATAGATCCTCCGTGGAGCCCGCCTCGGAACGGGACAGGGAGCCCTTGTTGCCATCGGCCTTGGACGCGGTGTGTTTTGCCGTTTGCGACGTCCTCGGAATTCCGTTTTTCTTGCCGAGCACCAGAGTCCTGTAGTTTTTCCTGACCCTCGCGCCGTTTTTGTAGTCTCCCTGCTCCCCCGTCCACGAAGGAGCGTCTTCTTGAGTGGTCCTGCATTCCTGAGAGGGAGAGGGGGTCCCGGGGGGCCCGCCGCACGGCACCGCCAAGCTGTCCTCAATGGCTTTAGTCGTGTTGTGTTTGATGTCACCGCCACCATTGTTTTTCTCCGGGGCTGCTTTGCATTGGAACCCAGAGGTCTGTTCGTACTCGTCGTAGTTGCTCCAGTCCTCCACTTTAATTTTCACATTCTGAAAGTTGAAGTTGGGGGATGTTTTGCCTGCCCTGTCGCTGTCACAGTGCGGGGGGGGCCGCGGTCACGGGAGGCTCCTCGGCTTCGGTCTTTATGCTTTTGGGCGGGGGAGGGTGATTTTAGGTGGTTGTGGTTGTTGTTGATTGTGGTTTTCACGTCGCTTTTTAGATGTGCGGCCAGCAGTGCGAGCTGCTGGTTGTCGGTGCTATTGGAGGGCTTGGTGTCTTTGTCACCGTGGGCACAGTGTGAGCTCAGTGCGTTCGGATGGCCCGGCGTCCTGCGCGGGGGAAACGTCTGGTTCCAGTTCGTGCATCGCTGCTGTGCTGCCGTGTAGAGGCTTACATCCACAGGCTGCTTAACTCTCTTTGGATCACCGTGTCCTTCTGGAAAACGTTCCCCTTTCGACTCGGCGAAAAAGCTCTTCCGAACATCGATCAAAGTGAACTTCGGAGGCTGCAGACATGATGGAGCCGTTTTTTCCTTTCTGGAGTCCCTGCTGCTAATAAAGTCACATTTTGGAGCCCTTATTTCTTGCAGTCCCAGCGCGCCCTGCGTCCTGTGTTGTTGCTGCTGTTGGTGGCTGTAGTGAAAAGTAGGCTGCAGCACCAGAGGCGCTTTAGTGTTGTTGTTGTTGATGACACTTTTGGTGAGGTTGATGTTGTTGTTGTTGACGGCGACCCGGGCTCGCCTGAAGCGGATGCTCTGCACCGAGACGCGGCTGGACACGGAGCTGGAGTCCGAGGGAGACGAGCTCTCCTCGTCCGAGCTGAGCTCGCTGCTCTCCGACGGACTGCAGTCATCCTCCTCGTCCTCGTCCTCTTCCTCCTCTTCATCGGAGCTCCCAGAGTTGCTGCTCGTGGAGAAACTGGAACCGAAATCCGAATCGTTGTTGGCGCTGCAGGACTCCTCCGTGTCGCTGCTGTAGCTCTCGAGGAAAGCGGTGGGCCGGTGGTGGTGGGGTCTGATGAGGGGATCCTGCAGGTAGAAATCGTGAGCCAAGTGAAAAGTGCCCAGAGTTGTAGTCCCGTTGTTTCCGGATGATTTGGCCTTGCTTCTGCTGCAGCACTTGGGGTGCACGAGCAGCACCGGGGGGTGGTGGTGTGTATGTGTGTGTGAGCTGCTGTGTCTGCTGCTGCGGCCGCCGCCCCCCCCGTCGCGCCGCCTCCTCCTCCTGATGTGAAGTAGGTCGCTGGATGGCTGCGCCGCCGCCGCTATTGCGGAGCTCAGCACGGGCAAAGAAGCGGCGCTCCGTAAAAGCGAGTGTCTCTGGCCGAAAACCGTCAGCCGGTTCCCCGTTGTCTGAGGTGTTTCATAGTTTTTAAAGGGTCTGCATTTGGACCTGGGCGCCGGATTGTTGTCCCGGCCGCGGGTTTTGCCGT
>NW_027664910.1:0-1000 GCF_963921795.1 Nannobrachium achirus
CCAAACTTTGCACACACACACTCCTTGGCTGCCAAACCACAACCTCCACCCCTCATTTTTCACATGGCCCTCTTCTAGCGCCACCATGAGGCAGATTTGAGCAAAAAACACATTTTTGGACACTGCTCCTACAGATTTTGCCCTAAAATCATGCAAAGCGGTACACAGTATCTCTAAAGTCATGTCATCAACATGGATCTGTCCCATTCCCTCCTGATTGGCTACGATTGCCTTCTAAAGTTTGTGTATGCAACCTGACGGTCGCTTATCTCCCGATTAGGGAGTCTTACTGGTTAATATAAGTACATTTAATGAACGTGACAGTTTGATGGTCCCAGACCTTGCTTGCTTCTAGCTGTGAGTTGCTTTTTACGACTGTTTTCTATCTGTCTGTCAATCAATGTTATATGAGTTAAATATCTATCATAGTACTGTGTTCTGTCTGTCTGTCATTCAATGTTACATGAGTTAAATATCTATCATAGTACTGTGTTCTGTCTGTCTGTCATTCACTGTTATATGAGTTAAATATAAAATGGTAAATGGTGCATTTATATAGCGCTTTTATCCAAGGCGCTTTACATAGATGGTGCATTACACTCACCCATTCACACACACATTCATACACCGGTGGCGGAGGAAACCATGCAAGGCACCAACCTGCTCACCGGGAGCAATGTGGGGTTCAGAGTCTTGCTCAAGGACTCTTCGACATTGACTCAGGGGGAGCCCGGATTCGAACTGGGAACTGATTTGTTGAGCAACTTGTATAGTTATCTATTCACTTTTATTTCACATCAGAGAGAGAGAGAGAGAGAGAGAGAGAGAGAGAGAGAGAGAGAGAGAGAGAGAGAGTGGGAGAGAAAAAAAGGAAATTGTGAGAGTGAACAGCCACGTCCTCACACAATGACTCATCCTCTCTCTCTCTCTCTCTCTCTCTCTCTCTCTCTCTCTCTCTCTCTCTCTCTCTCTCTCTCTCTCTCTCAGTGCATTGAGTACA
>NW_027664909.1:0-40000 GCF_963921795.1 Nannobrachium achirus
GCGAAATTATGTAAATGTATAAAATAATTCACTAAAATTGAATACATTGTCACACAAGTATGAAATTTGGTATGGAGTAAGTGGCAAAATAGGATTATAGTGCTTATACCAATGTATTTTAAGATATCACCCTCAGCATCCCCAGAAACACAATAAAATTGCTGTCCGTTTGACAAATTATCATCAAATATGATCATTTTAAAGCAGGTTATGGTGAATAAAATGACCTCTCCTGTATATAGAAAACTTCCCACATTCAAAAGCTTCAATTTGAGCCCAAGATGAGCTTCTCATCTTGAGAATTACTGTTTCTGTAGCCAATATACTGCACTATACCTCAAATCGGAGAAAATATAATATTCAGTCAGTAGCTTTACAGAAGCCTAGAATCCAACAATGGGTTCACAAGTACTGCTGTTTGAAGTTATAAACATGAAAAATGAATACTAGCAGGGAAGCAAATGTTGTTAAATGGTATTACAAATATTTGATATGCACAAAATAGCTTGTTGCAATACAAAAATCAAACATTGGTTCGATGTGGAGCGGTGTATCTGAGCAGCTATATCCTGTGTGTGTGTGTGTGTGTGTGTGGGGGGGGACAGGTTATTTAAACGACGAACTGTACTGTACCTTACTGTACTGTACCTTACTGTATTGTACCTTACTGTACTGTACCATTCTGTACCTAACTGTACCTTAATGTACTGTACCTTACTGTACTCTATCTTACTGTACTGTACCTTACTGTACCTTACTGTACTGTACCATACTGTACTGTACTGTACCTTACTGTACCTTACTGTACTCTACCTTACTGTACTCTACCTTACAGTACAGTACGATACAGTAAGGTAGTGTAACTGTACCTTACTGTACTGTATCTTACTGTACTGTACTCTACCTTACTGTACTGTACTGTACTATACCGTACTGTACCTTACTGTACTGTAAGCTCTCACAGCATAGAGTGGAGCCTATAAGCACTATAAGCCTATACTACTATAAACACTTTTGACCACAACAAATAGTGTAAAAAGCGATAGCTTGTTTTGGTCAAAAGTGTTATTTTTCATGAATCTGGTATTAGTTGTCGTTACAAACACATACAAGCCATCACACAGATGTTATGCTTTTATGTATTTTGCCAAGTCCCGGAAAAGATACCCTGTGATTGGCCATTACAGTCACTTTGACTGGCACTTGTGCCGAATGCTCACCCAAAAACATTATTTATGAGATTGTGGTGGCTTGTGTGGGTCAACCAAGGCATGGATGTGTTTGTAATGACAAGTACACACACTCATGAAAAAGAAAATCACTTTTTAAAAGTGATCTCTATGCTATGAGAACTGCTGGGTTCTGCTGTGGAAACTGGACAACAGCATTTCTACCTAATAGACCCCATGGTCTTTTAGGATCAATATAAGTAGGAAAATTAGCCTAGAAGTGATTTATTTAGGGCGGAGTTGTCCTTTAAGTTATACAAGTAGATGAGTGGAACCAGGAACTTATCACCATACCCCTTTCCCCCCCATCAACCATAGTAGATGAGGGATGCAGTATGTTGGTTGGTAGGTAGTTAGATGATAGGTTGGTAAATGAGAGATTCAGTATGGTGGTAGGTAGGATGTTAGATGATGGATGCAGTTTTGTGGTAGGTAGGTAGCTAGGTAGGTGAGAGATGCAGTAAGGCGGTAGGTACAGTCGTTAGATGAGGGATGAAGTATGGTGGTAAGTAGGTAGGTAGGTAGTTAGATGAGAGATGCCGCATGGTGGTTGGTAGGTAGTTAAATAAAGTATGCAGTATGGTGGTAGGTACAGTAGGTAGTGCATCTGCACTTTAGTGCAACTGTAGACCACTTTAGTGAATCTGTAGATCAAGTGCATCTGTAATCCACTGTAGTGCATCTGTATACCACTGTAGTGCATCTATAGACCACTGTTGTCATATGTAGACCACTATACTAGGGATGCGGTATCGGTACTCAAGGTATCAGTACTCGCCCCAATACCAGCCTATTTTGCTGTACTCATACTCGTCCGATATTGCTCACGGCAGTGCCAGTCCATTACCATTTTGTCCTAAGACACAGTTTTGTGTGTGTTAGTTCAACTAATGAACAGTGTTTTCACCTTCTCTCACTCTAGGCATGACAACATAATTATTTAAAGCATTTTATTTTGGAGCGCCACACACTATTTAAGCACTTGTACAGAAACGTAACTTACAGTATCGGTATTCGGTATCTTATGTATTTTATGCTGTTATCTTTTTATTATATTCTATTGCTTTGTTTTAACCTGATCATGTTAAATGTGCTTTATAAATACATGTTGAGCTGTGCTGAGTTGAGATGCAGTATACTGTAGTGATATACAGTAGATACGGTACAGTGGTCAATGTATGTGGTCTATAGATACAGTACAATGGTCTATATATGAGGTAGAGTAGATGCACTACAGTGGTCTAGAATAGATGCAGATCTCATGAGGTTTTTTCATACCTCTTAGTGTGGGGATTTAAGGGGAGCAAATGCTAATTTCGTGCCAAATTTTGCACAGATGTAGCCCAGGGCTTGCTCTAATGATTTAGCTAGGGCGCCCGAGCCGACGACCTTCGAGGTCGCCACAGCAGCCAAATCAAGTTGGGCTCCCATTGACTTTCTATACAGGAGGAAAATACCCAGAAAAACATTTTTTTGTCTGGGTATTTAAGTAGGATCTGAGGGGTCTAACTAAGGGTTTGTCATGATGCTGAATCCATTGCAGGCATTTGTTTTGCACAAAAAACATTCCTTGGGCTAGAAATGGCCTCAGAAAACGATGCATGTATGGGTGAGCATTCATGTTAGTCTGAGGCCTTAGGGTTTTTTTCTCTCGTGCTAATCAGTCTAAAAGTGCAAAATTTTGCACAGATGTAGCCCAGGGCATGCTCTAATGATTTAGCTAGGGCGCCCGAGTCGCCAACCTTCGGGGTCACCACAGCTCCAGAAAACACCCACAAAACTCTAAAAAGTGATGACTCATCACTAAAGTCGATGGAAGCCCAACTTGATTTGGCCGCTGTGGCGACCCCGAATTTCGCAGACTCGGGCGCCCTAGCTAAATCATTAGAGCATGCCCTGAGCTACATCTGTGCAACATTTTGCACTTTTAGACTGATTAGCACGAGAAAAAAAAACCCTAAGGCCTCCGCCTAACATGAATGCTCACCCATACATGCATCGTTTTCTGAGGCCATTTCTGTAGCCCAAGGAATGTTTTTTGTGCAAAACAAATGCTGCAATGGATTCAGCATCATGAAAAACCCCTAGTTAGACCCCTCAGATCCTACTTAAATACCCAGAAAAAAAATGTTTTTCTGGGTATTTTCCTCCTGTATAGAAAGTCAATGGGAGCCCAACTTGATTTGGCCGCAATGGCGACCCCGAAGGTCGTCGGCTCGGGCGCCCTAGCTAAATCATTAGAGCAAGCCCTGGGCTACATCTGTGCGAAATTTGGCACTTTAAGACAAATTTGCACGAAATTAGCATTTGCTCCCCTTAAATCCCCACACTATCTCTCCCACAGATGAACTTTTGCTATACTGTATTATTATTGTATTGCAAAGAGCTATTTGTGCATATCAAACATATTTTTAATACCATTTAACAACATTTGCTTCCCTGCTAGTATTCATTTTTCATGTTTATAACTTCAAACAGCAGTACTTGTGAACCCATTGTTAGATTCTAGGCTTCTGTAAAGCTACTGACTGAATATTATATTTTCTCTGATTTGAGTGCAGTATTTTGGCTACAGAAACAGTAATTCTCAAGATGAGAAGATCATCTTGGGCTCAAATTGAAGCTTATGAATGTGGGATGTTTTCTATATACAAGAGAGGTCATTATATTCACCATAACCTGCTTGAAAATGATCATATTTGATGATATTGTGTCAAGCGGACAGCAATTTTATTGTGTTTCTGGGGATGCTGAGGGTGATATCTTAAAATACATTGGTATAAGCACTATAATCCTATTTTGCCACTTACCCCTATGTGTCAGGATACTCCATACCAAATTTCATATGTGTGTGACGGGTCCATGCTCAAGCTCCCTCAGCCTTATGTTCCCTCAGCCTTATGTTCCCTCAGCCCTATGTTCCCTCAGCCTTATGTTCCCTCAGCCCTATGTTCCCTCAGCCCTATGTTCCCTCACCTCTTCCCAAAATAGGACCCTATGTTCCCTCAGCCCTATGTTCCCTCATCCCAAAATAGGACCCTATGTTCCCTCAGCCCTATGTTCCCTCATCCCAAAAATCTCAGTCACCCATGGCACCGACGTCTCATTGTTCTGACGCCCCATTCGTCCGATGCTGGTGAATGCTAACCTGCCGACGCTGTTGAATGCTAACTTGGTGAATAATAACCTGGTGAATGCTGACCTGCCAACACTGGTGAATGCTAACCTTTTGAATGCTGGCAAATGCTAACCTTGTGAATGCTGACCTGCTGACACTGGTGAATGCTAACCTGGTTAATTGCGACCGTAAGTTCGCATTTACTTACACTCCCCGGCCTCCCTCCATCCGTCTGTCTGTCCCTCCGTCACGTCACTCGTCACACGTCACACTTTCCCCCTACTCACATTTCCGCCACCGTTGCCCTAAAACATGCCAAAATTTCCACACAAACTCCTTGCCTGCCAAACTACAACCTCCAAGGACCCCCGGAGCTCCAGGGACCCCCAGGTTCCTGGGGGACCCCCAGGTGTAAAAAATGACCAAATGTGCAAAAATGACCAAATGACCACCCCAACAGGGCTGCTCAAGGGGAATTCCCGGGGACCACCGACTCCTGGTGCTCCAGAACGGATGCAAAAGTGGTGGCCCCCCCAGTGGAGGACCCCCGCCACTGCAGCGCACATGAAATGCCGTAACTCGGGCTAGGAGCGACCGAGAGAGCCGGGGCCGGTACCTATTCGTCTGCCTCGGCAGCGCAGAGACCCCACCCCTCATTTCTCACATGGCCCTCTTCTAGCGCCACCATGAGGCCGATTCTTGCAATACACATTTTTCGACAGCTCCTACAATTCTTGCCCTAAAATCACGCAAATCGGTACACAGTATGTCTACACTCATGTCATCAACATGGATCTGTCCCATATAGCGCCTCCATCAGGCCAATTTTTTTTAAATACATTTTTGGACACTGCTCCTGACTGTCTCTTATCTCCCGACTAGGGAGTCTTACTGGTATAAGATAAAAAAAAACATGATTTGACTGGAGCAGGTCTTTAATATTATTACCAGAAAAACATAAAGAAATAGCCCTGAACATGCAGTCCTTGCAAATATAAATACAATTGAGAAGCTCTGGTACTAGTTGGACTCCTAATATGCCATAGTGTTGTAGAAAATAAGTGAAGTGACATACATATTCTGAAGAAAACCGAGAGACTTGGGTATTTAGTAATTGTGTCTTATGATCAAAATAAGAACATTTTAATGTTAAAAAAAAGAAAGAAAAATGCCACGGACATGTTGAATATTTATTGTCAAAATGAAATATATTTTTTACCAGGGATATACAATATAAGTGGACAATATTTTTATTAGAAAAAAAGAAGAAAGAAATGACCCAACAAGTCTGTAAATCGGCTCTCATTGTCCTTGCAATAAGATAAAATAAAAAATGAGAACCATAGTGTTGTAGTAAATAAGTGACTTACATATTCTGAAGAAAACCCAGAGACTTGGCATCGAGTAATGGTATGTAAAAAAAGAGTATTAAAAAATATATAATAATAATGCCACGGACAAGGACAAGTCTTCGCCACAGGGGTCATCGCCCTGTTGGCTCATCGTGGACTTTTTTTCTAAATTATATTTTTGGGCAAAATGAGTGGACATTAATAATACCGGAAAATAAAAATAAAGAGATAGCCCTGAATGACAATAACATGTATGTAACTCTGAAAGAGTACAAATAGAACCAAATTGCAAATAAAACATTTGAGAGTGGACTCATAATGAGCCATAGTGTTGTAAATCAGTGTCATACTTATTCTAAAGAAAACCTGTAGACTTTAGAACCTTAGAACATTTTAATGGTATTTTTTTAAATAAAATAAAAATGCCACAGACAAGGACATGTCTTTGCCACAGGCGTCTTCACCATGTTGGCTAGTGGCGGATAGTTTTGCCAAAATTATACAGGCCTATATTTTTGCCAGGGATATACAAAATAAGTGGACAATCTTTTAACCAGAAAAAAAGAAGAAAGAAATATCCCTGAATGACCCAAACAGGTCTGTAAATCCTTACCTCTCATTGTTAGGCGGTTCTTGCAAATAAAATAAAAAATGAGAACCATAGTGTAAATAAGTGACTTACATATTCTGAAGAAGAAAGAAGAAAACCCGGAGACTTGGCATTCAGTAATGGTATATAAAGAAAGATTATGACAAAATAAATGCCACAGACAAGGCCAAGTCTTCACCACAGGGGTCATCGCCCTGTTGGTTCATGGTGGATTTTTTTTGTGGAACAATACCGGAAAAAAATAAAGAGATAGCCCTAAATGACAATAACATAGAACCAAATTGCAAATAAAACATTTGAGAGTGGACTCATAATGAGCCATAGTGTTGTTGTATCAGTGTCATACTTAT
This sequence comes from Nannobrachium achirus, assembly GCF_963921795.1. Classification (NCBI taxonomy): domain Eukaryota; kingdom Metazoa; phylum Chordata; class Actinopteri; order Myctophiformes; family Myctophidae; genus Nannobrachium; species Nannobrachium achirus. The sequence continues at coordinate 6,660 of NW_027664909.1, forward strand.
TCTGAAACCTGGAGACTGGAAGTTCAGTAATTGGCTATTACTGATTACAATTATTGAATATTATCAAAATAATGGTGTGTAAAACAAAAATTTGCCACGGACAAGGCCAAGTCTCTGGCATGGACACTGAACACTGCTCTAACGGAATTCACGAATGCAGTTAGATACTGCTCTCCAGAAGGAATCAATGTCTCTGTCTCCATTTTTATATTGATCCTTCAGTCTCAGAAGGCGACTCTCTAGCCGCCTCCACTTCCTTCGCCTTGGTGGAGCTGCCTCACCTCTCTCTGCCATCATCATCCTTTCTTCTGTCAGTGTCTGGCGATCTTTTAAATGCCGGATGAATAGCCACAGTGAAGGATGGCGTACAAGCACTGTGTCGTTCATGATGCGGTGGTAAGCTAAAAAAAATATATATATCATTATATTATATATATATATGGCTAAATTCAAATGTTAAGACGGAATTCATTTGCAAGTATGACCTGTGTCATAGCAACCACACACCACATTTGTATGGTTGAATTGTATGTCATTAATTAATAATACATTACTTAAGCAATATTACACGAGAGGGTGTGCATTATCAAGGTTATTTGGCCCGACAGCATTGCTGCAGTAACGAGCCAAAGGCGAGTTCCGTAGGCAGGGCAGTCACTGAACCTGAGAGCCTGTTTTCCATTGAGAGCCTGACTACCTGTTTTATAATAAGCATTAGTAAATACAGTTATAAACATTTCATCTATAAACTTGCATTAAAAGATACTTAAATCATCATGAAATCATCATTTATAAAGCATTACTTGTGCATTACTAAACATTAGTAAACACAGTTAAGCATTTTACTACCGATTGATAACATAATTCTAATGTGCTAAATGGTTGTAGTTTAATACTTTGTAAATTGTTTCATAAGCCTTTGTGTGAAAGGTGGGCATCACTTCCTGTCCTCTTAACTGTTTCATATGATTGGTTGTTGTGCTGCTGTGGCACCTGAATCATCTCTGAATGGTGATTATTTGGTGCTTTGTTAAGTGATTTAAATTAACTGTGTGGACACATCAGAGACACATTAACTGTGTGGACACATCAGAGACACATTAACAACCCCCTTTTGGATAAATAAGTATTGTATCAATGTACAAAATAAAAACTACTGTAGCCTATAACCTTGTTTACTAATGCTTAGTAAAGTATGAATCATTTTACTAATGATGAATTAAGTATTTTAATGATGCTAATGCTTCAGAGTGGATAGTTATTAACAATTAACAACACTCACATTCAACGTGATTGTTTGTTCTTTGGTCCATATTCCTCTCGAACACGTTCCACATCGCAGGTGGAAAGAAGCAGCCTGGTCTGAGGTAAGTGTCCCTCACATAAGTGAAGAACTCATCCAGCGCGGGGAAGCGGTTAGCCACCTGTCTTGTGTGCCTGCCATCACGAAGTTGGTTGAAATGCAACTGCACGAGAGGTAAAGGCAGAAAACCCAGGGCCATCACCTTTCTAATTATCTCTGCCAGGTCCTGGTCCTGGCGATAGGGAACCGCCAATCCGAGTCGTTGGACCCTTCTCCAAAGCGACTGGTCAAAGTGAAAGTAGCAGCCGTTGACTGTGGCTTGAGGGAATTCGGTTTCCAGGGCCGTCTTCATTCCTTGTTCAAAGTCAATCACAAAGACCTGGGGGCGCCAGTTGTGATGGCTAAGATGCCGTATGGCCCTTTTAATTGCTTGTAAGGCATTTCTATAATGGCCAATTGTGCGCCGTTCCATCAGGACATGGACAAGTGGGAGTACAAATCCATTGGAGCTTCCAAGGATAGTGAAGACCTGGCCTAGGGCAGCTCCTGAAGGTACCATCCATATAAATGGTTCGGCACTGTCGAAGCTTTAGGAGGTTCTCATCAGTTGCAAATACATTTATGCCCCATTGATCGTCCGAATGTAAAAGAAACCGTTCCTGGGCCCATGTTTGGGCCCATGGCCCCTCGATGACTACTTCATCTGCAGTTTGTGGAATAGGTGGCATTTGCTCCAACCTAGCTCTCTGCATGGAGGTTCTGACAGCATCAAAGCGTGGAATGTCAGCTCTTTCACCTCGCTGGGCCTGCCGACGCGCTCTCACAAATGCTGCATCATAAACCCGTCGAACTGGCACGGTTGGGTCCTGTCTTACTTCTCTCAAAAGGTCCTGGCGGAATTGTGCTCGGTTGACCATTGGCGCGTCCGGGGGATGTCCATGGTCATTGGAGTCTAGAATTTGAATATTTGGATTTGCACTATCCACGTCAAACAGGTTTGTGATCAATCTTGACCTACAATCTCTTCGCCAGCACCGCCACTGGATATTACCACCTCTCATTTGGTGCCGTTGGTACCTGAAGTCCTGATAAACCAAAATCCTTCCTCCACGTTCTCCAACAATAATCCTTGCTTGCATAGCAGCCATGTTGTGGTTTCTGAAAATAGGAAAAAAGCAGTAGCACTTTATAATAACTAATAAGCAATAGTTAAGCATTATTAGTAAATACTTAATTCATAATTATTTGATCATTAGGAAGGCAGTATTTAAACATGATTCAACTATAAACTATTAAGCATTAGTTTAATAGTTTAACAGTTTTTGTTTAATAGTGTCTAGTTAAAATGTTAATAACTTTGTTTACTAATTATCTGTAATGTATGGATACTGCTTCAATAATGATGAATTCAACCACAATAACACACACACACACACACACACACACACACACACATTCTCCCAAAACGTAACTTATGGGCCCATGGTTCAGGAAGGTCACCCACGGGGACCACCCTTTCCAGTGCCCGTACAACTCCAAAAAAAAATCAGCAACAGTCAGCAACAGTCAGATATTACAAAAATCGGTTTAAATTAGCAAAATTCCACAATTTGTTTTCTGAGTAGTCTGGGTTGTCACTCTCGGGTACCATCTCCTCAATAGTCACTTTTTAGACCCAATGTTACACACCTCTCTTACATTGTCACTTATGAGTTCCAGTTAACACACCTCTCTTACGTTGTCACTCATGAGTTCCAGTTAACACACCTCTCTTACGTTGTCACTCATGAGTTCCTTGAGTGACAACGAGTTCATCCTTGAGTCCTTGAGTTCATTGAGTCCTTGAGTTCATTGAGTGAAAAGAGATGGCAAAAGGCAAGACAGGCAAAATCATAACCTCAGCTCAACCTGGGTCACCTGAGTGAGGGTTATGATGTTCGACAGATCCGAAACCCTGATGACCTTGGGATACATCACTGAGGATACGTCCCAGTTGCATGCATGAAATGTATTTTTAGTTATGAATATTATGTGTGCATTAAAATAAAATCAAATAAGCATGATAACAGTAAACAGTTTTATTTTTTTTAAAGGTCACAATGGGCCAGCAGGGCAGTGCATGAGATCCGAACTGATCTCTTTTTAAACCAGTGGTTTACAACTTTTATACCATACATCTAGATCAGGGTTCCCCAATAGGCGGCCCACGGGCCATTTGCGGCCCGCGGGGAGCAGCAACAACACTAGTATATCGTAGTTGTCAGTTGGAAACCTCGTATCTCCAAATGTGTACGTTCTTTCGCAAAGTAAAGCCCTGCTTCATCATTCAAGGCTGTCTCACAAAAGTAGTGAAAACAGCAGATCTTCAAGCACACAACGCCTCGCGGTGCGAGGTGTTGTGTGCTTGTAGATTGGCTGTTTTCACTAGTTTAAATCATTTTTAAAATGATAAATGCAAAACGAACGGTTTTGGACATACAATATTTTCACCTGACAATGACGATATCTGAACTGTCAGTGGAGTAGCGGGAACGCCACCGTCGTCCCCTGCAATGCTGTGGCCCTCGGCTTGGTACCCTAGACATGATTTCGACCCTTGGGGAAAACTAATTGGGGAACTCTTTACAACAATTTTGCGGCGCCGGCGGCCTAGGTGAAAAAGAGAAACATTTTAAGGCTTATTTATAATGGCGATGCAACGTCTGAATAATGGGCTGTCGTAATAACGCTGCAGACCATAAATATATTAAACCTCAAGTCGAATGCAACCATTCAAATTTCATTTAAAAATCATGGTTAAATTCCAAAATTATTTTCTAATTGAGTAAAAGACCGTTGCCACATTTCAAATGACAAAACTAATCACTTTTGTGGTGCTTTGAAGGTTAGTTGGGGTCACTTCAAAGCTGCCAAACAGTGATTAATTCCTGCAGAAGCCAGTAGGTGTTAGGATGCATGATGACCGCAAGTTCAGCAATATGTTATGTACCTCCTACAGTGCCTCAAAGTAATCATAGTGTTACAGGTACGCTCATTTAGGCATATACAAAGGGACAAGTAGAGTACAGATGGTGTTTATGTCTGTCTGTCTGTCTGTCTGTCTGTCTGTCTGTCTGTCTTGTCTGTCTGTCTGTCTGTCTGTCTGTCTGTCTGTCTGTCTGTCTGTCTGTCTGTCTGTCTGTCTGTCTGTCTGTCTGTCTGTCTCTGTTTGTCTGCCAGTAAAGTACAATGTCCCAAAAGACTATACAATGGTTTCAAGGCTCAAGAAAGAAACAGTGTTATATTTGATTTCTCCACATTGTGAACAGCTACAATGTCAAAAGTTGGATCATGCAGAACACCGCTGCCAACAAGGAGCATGTTCAAATCATAAATATTAGATTATGAACCCATTCAGGACAGGAACCCATTTTGGGTTTCTTGTTGCCATGTACAGCATAGTAGCCTACATAGCAATTTTTTCTCAACCTTTAAATTTCATGGTATGCCCTTAACTCTGACAATGTACAAATGGACCTGTCATTGTTCATTATGTTCCATTTGCACACTGTCACAGTTACAGAGTTGTATGGGTCAATTTAGACCCCCCTGAAAACTTAGTTCAGGAATTAGATGTCATTTTTAGAATCAGCCTCAGTCCTAAATGGTTTAAAACAGGCTGTAAAACTGTAACCTAATTTGATCAAGACTGTCATTTGCTCACCTTGTTTGGAAGAAGATGGAGCACTTGTTGACACCTCCTCATCGCTCGATCTGGTTCCTAAAAAAACAGTTATAAGAACACAATCACTGCCAGTGGTCATTGTGGTGGTTCCAGGCAGTCCCCATTGATCAAGACTGTCATTTGCTCACCTTGTTTGGAAGAAGATGGAGCACTTGTTGACACCTCCTTATCACTCGATTTGGTCCCTAAAAACAGTTATAAGAACACAATCACTGCCAGTGGTCATTGCAGTGGTTCTAGGTGGTACCCAGCTAAATGGATAGTTGGTTAACAAATTGACACTTATAGATCTGTAAATCTGAGTGAAATATGAAATCATATTACACTCCAATATGATCTTGTTATGTCAGTGTTTGTCATCTACTGACCTTTTTTGGAAGAAGTAGATACCTCCTCCACATCACATGGTCTGGTCACATCTTGTGGTCTGGTCTCTGAAAACTCAACATTGCATTGTCCGTTCCCTAAACAGTAATAAGAAAACAATACAATTACCTCCAGCCACAGTAAAGGTTAATGCTGAGATCAAATCTAACTGTATGCAGTTTTTATGTTTAATACTGTATATTACAACCTGTATTATGTACAATATACTGTAGGTGTAACTTTTAAGATGTCATTAATTGCCCAAAATAACCATTGACGGTGTGAAACCCTACCAGACGCTATACAAAGATTTGTATTTGGCACTTCTGCGTTTTAGTATCAAGTGAAGAATGGCAGGAAAGAGGGAGAGAGAGAAGGGGAGAGACATGCAGCAAAGGTAGTCATGAGTGGGACTGGAACACGCAACATGCTGTCAGGCCAAAGCCTATATGTGGCATTTGCCTGGATTACTTGGCCAGCAGGCCAGACTCTATGTTGAGAAACACCACTTCAAATGGGGAGAATAAACCTCGACTTTGTGCTCTTCATTTTGCTCATTGTGGTATGATTGTAGAATTCACACAAAAGAATGTTAGAGAAACATTAGCCACATCTATAAGCACACAATGTGTGGCACATATAGTGAGCTTGTAGATCGGCTATTTTCACTACCTCTCAAACATTTTCTAATGGAAAATCTTAGATTTATGCTTTTTGGGGAATGATTTAACCATTAAATTGATTAAAGTAGAAAAAGTTGTAAGCAGTAAAATCATCATTCATGAATCAATATACAATCAGGTCATGTGGTACCTGTAGGAGAGATCTGCATTTGTTCCAAGTCCATCCCAGCAAAGTCCCCTATCCGCCCCTGCTCGAAAGCCATAAGAATCTTGCTGACCTTGGCGATTTGGAGGGTGTCCATGTCCAGCCTATAGAAATCCCTATGTATATCTATTGTATGGCCCATGTATCTTGACAACTGATCAAGGTCATTCTCTTTGAGGTTGAGTACATTGCACATTGTTTACGCAGAGATGTTGAACAGACGCTATCGGGATTTTAAGCACCACACTCATTGGCAAATCTTCTAAGACAGTCGCATCCTCTTAGCGCGGTTAAGGCCCCTGGCAGCGCAAACAAGTGAACATTGCCTTCCCTCACATCACATTCCTTTCTCTTCTTGCACATTAACTCAAGTGCTTCTTCATTAGCTGGATTAAGTAGGACAGGAACATTCCTGTCTCTCTTTCCTGGAAGTTCAACTCTGGTGAAATGAGAGAACAACATCATCTCTTGGTCTGATAGGCAATGTTTAAGCTCTTCAAGGGGCACCGACTTCTTTCTTGCTTGGAAGTAAGACATTTTCATTTGGGAAACTTCACCCTCCCTTCGACGGTTGAACATGATGACACTTGCCAAAGTAACCTCAGCGAGCTCTCTCCAGTTACCGGGTGAGGCCTCTGCTTTCAAGTTTTGCAACTTATTTAAATGTGCATGAAGAGCTTTGACATCCCTTGTTAATGGCAGGAGCTTCGGAGCATTGAATCTGGCCTCCTTAAGGTCCCTCAAGGCAGGACCTGACACATATTCATGCCATCTTGATAAAGACACATCTACAAAACTCTGGAACTGCTGTGCTGCCTCAGTATCCTGTCTAATGAGAGCTTCTGATTTTAAGAACAGAGCAAGTCTATTCAATGTTTGGCCAAGTTTAAGCGAAAGACTTGGCTTTTCCGTCTTACTCGTTGTGATGTTGAAACCGGTTACTTTTCGTACAGCTTCGATGGTCACCATGAAATGTGCAGGATTCACCAGATCTAGGACTGTCTCCAGAGCCGTCTCATTTCTTGCTGTCTTTAGCAGTTTCGCGAAATCCCTCAGCCTCTGTCTGACATGTTTGGTTGTTTCTGACATTTTCGTCATTGACTTATTTATCAAATGGTTAGCAAAATCTCTGATTACTGGCTCACGTTTGATGATTTCTGTGATATCATCAGGACGCATGATAGAAACCATTTTCTTGAATTTCTCTGAACTGCCTGTAATAGTTGGGTCTGCAAACGAGCTGGCGGACAGCACTCTGTTTTTGCCACATCTGGTCTTGTTTGCCTTTTCTTCTGGTGTCTGGAAACTGCACTTTAGAGCGTGTTTCCACAGCAGCTTTCTTTTTATCAGCGCCAAGCAGTTCTTGCAATGAACAAACGCTTTCCCCGTGACATCTTTAATGAGTCTCTTCCTAGCAATGAGGCACCCTTCTCCACTCTTAAGCACAGATGCATTGTGTAGGAAGTTGCCAGTGTTTCTTAAGAGTTCCAATTGTCTTTTTTTTTCCTTTGAATTCTTAGGAAAGCTTAAGGCCTTGGCAACAACCACCTCCTTACTGTGACGACGTTCCAGATGTCTTGCATATTTAAGAACACAAGTTTCACAGAAGTGGCAGTACTGCTTTTAGTTGTATATTCTTTTTCCATCAAGGTTTTTGGAGACTGCCAAAACAGACACTGTTGGTACATCATCTGGTGGAACATCATCTTCTGTACCAGGTGGACTCTCTGATGGTAAAACAGACACTGGTGTAGCGCCATCTTCCGTACCAGGTGAACGTTTTGATGTTGACGTGCATCGCAGTACACTGTCTTTTCTAATGCTCTTACCCAAACTTTTCAGAGTTGTGGTGCTCTTTCCTCGAGCATTCAGCTCTGGAATCCGATCTGTCAGGTCATATGAGCCACTTTCTCTTTCACTGCCATCATCGGAGCTCTCAACATAATGAGCTGGTGGGCGGTATAATTCCCCGCTACCTGTGCTGCTCTCATCATCGGAGCTCTCAACATCACTTTGAGGTGGTAGGTGGAATTCTTTCACGCTATGTGCGGAGTCATCATCGGAGCTCTCAACATCACTTTGAGGTGGTAGGTGGAATTCTTTCACGCTTTGTGCGGAGTCATCATCGGAGCTCTCAACATCACTTTGAGGTGGTAGGTGGAATTCTTTCACGCTATGTGCGGAGTCATCATGGGAGGTCTCGTCATCAAGTTGAGGTGGTGGGTGGAATTCTTCTCTGCTATATTCTTCATCCGACAAGACCGACATCCTTAGAGACGGTGCAGGGGAGCTTTCGGCAGGAGCCTGAGGATCCAGGAACACATCCAACGAGTCACTATCCACTGGGCAAAAAGACCAAGAATCCCTAGATATCGTTGCCCGAATATTACCAGATACAAGTCATGTATGATGATATCCGGATTGGATACTCTCCGAACAGCAAGTGAAATACATTTCATGTTCGGAGCATATCGAACCCCCATTATGGGACCACTTTATTCTTGCTAGAATATGGAGTTAATCTTTATCCCGGATACTGTATACGACCACATGCCATATTCGGAAAATAACTCTAATCCCTGTCTAAAATATCTCATCAGAAATGGACAGCTGTCATTTCTGGAAATGATTCTTAACTCATATCCAATGTCAAGATATTGTACATATATGACCACTATCCATATTTCAAGTCCAAACACCAGAAGTATCTTAAATCCATATATTGTATTGATATGACCTGTAACTATATATGTGCTGATATCCAGATTGGATACTCTCCGAACAGCAAGTGAAATACATTTCATGTTCGGAGCATATCGAACCCCCGATATGGGACCACTTTATTCTTGCTAGAATATGGAGTTAATCTTTTCCCAGATACTGTATACGACCACATGCCATATTCTGAAAATAACTCCAGGCAGTGTCTAAAATATCTCATCAGAAATGGACAGTTGTCATTTCTGGAGATGAGTCATAACTCATATCCAATGTATTGATACAACCTCTAACCATATTTTAAGTTCAAACGCCAGGTGTATTTTAGCTCAGGATACTGTATTGATACGACCTGTGACCATGTTTCAAGTCCAAACACTGGGTGTATTTTAGCTCAGGATACTGTCTTGATACGACCTGTGACCATATTTCAAGTCCAAACACCAGATATATTTTAGCTCAGGATACTGTATTGATATGACCTGTGACCATATTTCAAATCCAAACACTTGGTGTATTTTAGCTCAGGATTCTGTATTGATACAATCTGTAACCATATATGAAGTCCAAACACAGGGTGTATTTTAGCTCAGGATACTTTATTGATACGGCCTGTAACCATATATGAAGTCCAAACACAGGGTGTATTTTAGCTCAGGATTCTGTACTGATACGACCTATAACCATATATGACGTCCAAACACAGGGTGTATTTTAGCTCAGGATACTTTATTGATACGGCCAGTAACCATATATGAAGTCCAAACACAGGGTGTATTTTAGCTCAGGATTCTGTACTGATACGACCTATAACCATATATGAAGTACAAACACAGGGTGTATTTTAGCTCAGGATACTTTATTGATACGGCTTGTAACCATATATGAAGTCCAAACACAGGGTGTATTTTAGCTCAGGATTCTGTACTGATACGACCTATAACCATATATGAAGTCCAAACACGGGGTGTATTTTAGCTCAGGATTCTGTACTGATACGGCCTATAACCATACATGAAGTCCAAACACGGGGTGTATTTTAGCTCAGGATTCTGTACTGATACGGCCTATAACCATACATGAAGTCCAAACACGGGGTGTATTTTAGCTCAGGATTCTGTACTGATACGGCCTGTGACCATATATGAAGTCCAAACACGGGGTGTATTTATCTCAGGATTCTGTACTGATACGACCTGTAACCATATATTAAGTCCTCTTCAAATATAAAATAGGGGCTAAAACCCTCCTAAGAGCACCTAAATTATGGAAAAACAAGTGTACAAATGGTAAAAGTAAAATGAGCTAAAACCTCCTTAAAAGAAACATTTCTCAATTACTGAAAAACAAGGGTGCATGTGGTAAAACTTTTGAACACTGGTGGTTGAAAGAGTGGAAAAAAGAAAAAGGACGAGAACAAAAAATAAAATAATAAAAATAAAAAACACCAGAACACCCTTGATTGGCTGTGTTCAAAACTGCAATCCCAGGTTTTTCATTTACTCTGGCAGCCAAATCCAGCATGAATCAGATCTGGGCCACATCCAGATTGGAATCCAATTGGTTTTAATGGTCACATGATGTTAATACCGATTGGATTCCAATCTGGATGTGGCACAGATCTGATTAAGGACAGTGTAAAACAAAAGGGTACAGGTGGTAAATACTGTAAAATAAATAGAACACATCCAATTCTTACTTAACACACTCCAGGTAGGTAAGAACACTATTTGAAACAGGTCAGTGTTGGACAGAATAAACATATCAGAACCAAAAGCATGAACAGAACACCACCGTTAATTGGCACTGTGCAAACTATAATCCCATGTTTCCAGAAGATGGCATGAATGGTTCCCGTTCTTCCATAGCTTGTTCTGGTTATTCTGGTTCAAATCTGCTGCTGAGCCAATGAAACAAAGCCATGGGAATCTGAACAGGAAACATTTATGCCCCTTCTAAAAACCCAAGAGTACAGTTGTACACAGAGCCTATAACAAGCCTTACTAAGTCCCAGAGGTGTCCTCCTCACTCTGCTGCAGGTAGATCTGCTTGCCCTCGGCAGGAGGGGGGGCTCTTCTTGTGAACTGTCCACGATAGGTGTGAACATGGGTGGACCTGGGCTGCACAACCTTCTTCCCATTGTCATCCAGGACCTTCTGACAGTCCGCCATTTTTGGACAGCCGTGATGAGCGCCACTTTTGTGATTTGATTTTGAAAACAGTTTTGTCCTTGTCACTGACGAAATTGGCGACTGCACCGCTGAGGTATAGCTGGTCCTCTTTGGACAGTATCTTCTGTCCAACACCGACCTGTTTCTTGAAGAGCTGTGTAACAGATGGGAAGAGGAGGTTAGACTCAACATGTTCTATTCACCCATTCTGGTCAAAAGGAAAACCTTTGATATGGGGCCCCCAGTTTTGCCTTGTCTGCTTATGATAAGCAATTTTAGGCTTGTTGCCTCAACCAGGCCGAAGGCATAGGGAGACAATGTTTTTGCTACTGGTTGTCCGTTTTCACTATAACTCCACTGAATAAACATTGTTCAAACATACTACCTAGAGGCCAAGGAAAAACCCTTGCCCTGGATTGTGTAAAATATTTGCCATTGATTTCTGTCTAGACCAGAGCTCCATTCTAAAGTTAGTTGGTGTTACAAAAAACATTGTGCAGCAGGTTGTACATGTAAAGACAAAACAGACCTACAATGAAAATAATTTAACTTGGCAAAAACAATATATATTTTTTTAATTTGCATACTGTGTGTGTTTGCGCCATCGTGTGACCTTCATGCGTGACAGCATATTGGGTTGTGCATATATTTTACAGTAGTCTCTGAACATCAAAACCACTGAGGACATCCCTAAAGCCCCTTTTCCCACCAAACATATTTTAAAACGCAGCGTTGGAACAAGTGGAAAAGCGCCAAAAAGCTGCCTTTGGGAGCCTTTCAGCAATGAGGAAGTATATACTCTATTTCTGTGGACCTCTAGTCTGCAACAGAAACAAGCCTAAATAAGCCAGGGACATTTTCCCATTGCACATTTGAACCAATACCATATTACTGTATCTATTTCAACATAAATCGATCAATTCCTAAGCAAAGCTTGAATAATAAAATGTGGGTTTGATTGTTTGGTGTTGCCACATATATTCTGTGAGTGAAACATGGGGAACAGGTCTATGTACTTAAAAGCAAGCCCAAATAAGCAACCACACTTAAGAAAACAAGTCCAAACTAAGCAACCCGCAACTATGAATATTTACAAGCGACTATACAGGAAAACATTTCCAAAGTCTCTTATTATGAGCAGACCTGGCAACACACATCAGTACAAAAACATGTTCTTTCAGACGACTAAAGTTTGTGCTTAGTCTGTGCAAACTAAAGCGACAGACTGCCAGTCTGAAGGAGCTGGAAAGAGTCTCTTGTAGTCTGTTTGGTGGAAAGTTACCTTAATGATGTGACTTGGTCTACATCATTGAGCACCATGTCGGCCAGATAAAGAGGGGAATGCTGCCTTTCCATCCTCATTTGTTAAAATCAACTTAATATATATCAAACAGCTAACCATATTTTGAGCACACTCTGAGCAACAGCTGTGGGCCAGCATAGATAGGAGGAGACGTGACCAGGTTAACTGCACACATAGATGGTTAACAAACCTTATAGATCTGCCATTTTCAAATAGCCGGTGTACTTTAGAGTGGTCAAACTTAGCCTAGTTCTTTTGTGCTTGTTTTACTTATACCAAGTCCCTTGTTTCTCTTGTCAAACCTGGCAATAAAGCGATTACCTGCATTAAACTTGCTGCCCACTAAGGAGGAAGTTGAATGAAACAGATAAGGGCAATAATCAATGCTGGCGACTAGAGAAGGACCAGGAACAAGTTAATGTCAACCCTTTCCAAACTCCAAACCAACTAGGATCTTAAAGAATAGGGATTATTCTGGTCCAGATGAAACACTTATTCAAGGTCACAAAATGAATCTGACCCTGTTCTTGGCAACACAATGTAACAATGAAATAGGCATTAAAGCCCTGGAAAACCAGAGATTACTTTCATCCAATATGAACTGTATGACAATACTCTACATGTTACAGATGGGAAGAAAAAGTAGTTATTAGTTACTACTTCAATTGGTTTACAGATGCATTAACTTCAGCTCAACAGCTTGTCACAGGCATCATCCAACTCACTGCTACAAGCAGCCCTTACTGCCAGCTTCCATCAAAAATGACTGTATGGGGGCTATATTATGTCTAGAAAAAAAATAACAATCATACTTGAACTGGGGATGCCCACCCTGACAAGGACTTGGACTTGCAGGAGTTGATTTATTACATTTAGTTGACTGTTCCACTGATAACTATTGTTAAAATCTACAAGCTCACAATGAAAGCAGTTAAAAAAATATGCTGTATGTTGATATGTTTACAGTTGGGTGAGAAAACAATGTTGCATTAGTTACTCATCAGTGGACCCCCATTTGGGAATCATCAACACTTGAGTAAACAGTTTGATATTTACTGACTCGAAGGCAGTTTCATGATACCATCATGAAAGCCTGTGGTAGGAAGCCTCTCAGAACCCCACCTTTTGGGTAAAATCCACCTTTGGCCAGGAAATAGAATATGCCCACCAGACAGAATCTTTGATTCACTCAAGTGTGCCACCTATTAATGCTATTGCCCAGACCTGTAGAATAAACTTAAGATCATAAACCTGCCTTTGTTTTTGTGAGTAGTGAAACCATTTCTCAGCAATGACCACCTCACTGTTATATCCCTTACATAAGGTAATTGAAGTTACATGATCAAACAAATGCAACCATAATACAACAGGGCAATACCTCACCCGATCTCTCTTGCTGGTAATCATCTTCCTCCTCTTCACGTCCTCTATGGGCCCATCCAGCTCCATCTTCTTGCTGGCCTTTAGGTTTTCATAGCTCTATTGCAAACTTCTAGTGAATTAAACAACAAATACAACTAAATTAACTCTAAATATGAAATAAATGCATCTAAAAAGGATGATAACTCGAAGAAATAAGCAGACCAAATGTACAAATCTGCAATCTATTCTAGAGCTGCACCACTAACCATTGACAGCCCGTACATCCAAACAAACAGTCCTAACTGACAGTATAACTCACCTTTTGTTTTCTGATTTCTGTTTAGATGTATGGGCTGCCAAAGGTTTTTGTTGCAGCTCTAGATTCAACATATTTAAAAAGAATCAAGTTGCAGTGATGGGAGACCCCTGTTATTTAATTTAGCAAACATTATAGAAATCACTAATGTTTGAATAGAAAACAAACCTTTTCAAACAAATCACTTGCACCAATATTACATTTTTCTTCTACTGTGTAAAATCATATTTACAATTTAGGTATTTAGCTGAAGCTTTTAATTCAGAGCAACTTACAGTGAGCAAAGTTAACACATACATAGCATGCAGAGAGACAGTCTAGTAACTCAGTAAACTAGGATCACAAGTATGCCAGGACAGCCTATAGTTAAAATTACAACCAATGTAAGGGCATATGTCCCCAAATTAATGCAATATCATACTTACTTCTGATGAGGCAGGTGGACCATTGGGAGTCGCCGTCTTTTATGGCCTGCACCTCAGCCTGCGTCACAGACTCATTGTGTGCGGTACGGAATCTATGGGGGGAAAAAAACACTTTTAAGATAGCACTCATTCAGCATAGCATTATACAAATTGACATCTCACCAAGCAAGGCATTTTCAGAAGGAAAAATAATAAAAATGTAAAAATGCCATCTAAGATCCTCTCCAAGGCCTCTGTAGATTTGCTTGACTGAGGACTGCAGGGACATTAAAACAGTGGTGTCAAATCATGTGCCATGGAGAAGGCAGAGTGCCAGAACACAGCTGTGGAGACCACCACATGCAGCTCAGCTGGTCCAGTGAAATTACTGATAGCAGAAAGGATAGAGTTGAATGCGTACTGGGGATGCAGTGATACTTAATTTATTGTGTCCTTTATTAAACATATGTGTCAGGGACGCAGGATGCAGGGCTAGCAGCATCATTGGGAGTTATCACTTTGCACAGAATGCAGCAGACATTTGACTATGTACCTGTTTCAACACTAGAGGGCACTGTTTACCAATATATGGAGTCAACATCGATGCAATTTTAGTACACAATTGTACACAATTGTATACACTACACACAATTGTATACACTATATGTAATGGGGGGTTCCTGCTTGATATTTCTCAGATAAGGGGTCCTTGGCCTGAACAATGTTAAAGTACTTACAGAAAACTCTGATGGGATTTTGGATGAGGAAGTCCTTGTGTCCACCCCATCAATATTCTCCATGATGGCATCCCATTTTGAATGTAGGTTTTCTGCCAGGTCACCAACCCTGCCTGTTATTGAGCAATTATAGTTCTCTAAAAATGTGGGAGAAAATAATATATAGTTGTGAATTTAGAATTACTGTCTTACTTGTTGGTGAACTCACTTAAGTAGCCTAATACTAGTACATTTTCTGTTGAAATGATTTTGACTGGGCAGAAGCATAATTGCCTTGATGCAGATTCAAACTAGTGTCAGCTGGTGGCTGGACAAACACACCTGCCCTCTGCAGTGGTCTAATTTGAATGTATCTTTCTCAAAATTCCTTGAATATGATGGAATATTATTAAGGATTACTGAGATTATGGTAAGATCACATTTCATGACACACACACACACACACACACACACACACACACACACACACACACACACACACACACACACACACACGCAGTATGAACTCCTGTAAATCAGCTCCCACTCCCACTTTGAGAACCATGGCAAATCTGTGTTTGTCAACCTTTTTGATATCAATTATTTATGCATTTGAGCCATGGACCACCATTTAGTGACATTTAGCCTCTCAGTCTCATACCCAATACTTAAGGAATACAGATCATGTGTAACAATAATTTAGCTTGTCCATTTGGTTTGATTTTACAATAATTAAAAGATCTATAGGGGTCCATTTGGTTATCAACTCCCCATCATTTAGCTGGGGACCACCTGGAAGGCTGGAACCACCTCACGGACCACTTGTGCAGTGGTTCTCAACCTAACATGTTACTAAACAAATACTCTATAGCAATGATTACTGTCACAATAACGCTATTTAACTGCTGAATAAATAATTGACCTTGGAAACATTATATAATGGAAACATTTTAACAGGAATGAGGGTTCCTGTCACATATTAAAAGGGGTCTGCAGCCATAGTCTACATTTTGGATTTTGGGGTCCTTGACATGAAAAGGGCTGAAAACACTGAAGCATGAATTCTAAATAGTGAAGTTGTAAAATAAATAAAATAATAATAATGGAAGCAAAAGCAATTGAAATAGCTTTACATACATCTCCCTGCTCCAAAACTCCTTCTCTGTGTGCCAAAAGTCTCCATAATGTAGATTTTATCCCACAAATAGATTGGCAGCAACCTATCTTCCTGTTCAACAATCAACAGTGATTTTATTTAGTTTAGCTTTATCCTAAATCACTTTTACACAAGCAGCTCTCATGCTTGCTGTTGGTGACAAATGTAACTGCTGCTGGCTGTTTGGATTTCAAAGTGGGGGTGTGCTCTCAGCAGAGCCAATGGTAGCTGGCCACGTCACAGTCACATGACACACAGCTAATCAGGCATTTGCAATTGCATTGTGGGCAGTGTAGTTGACTTTCAAACTGTTTTCCATAAACACACATATACTCTGTTCCTCCCTTCATATTTCATATGTTTCCTCCAAACTATAATATCCCAAAAGATAGGCATTAAAATGTGTTTTAATCAGATTTAATTACAGATGATAATTTGCTTGTATAACCTTGTATGTTGTGTCTGTTGAATGATGATGTTTTTATTGTATTATACTCATTTCAAGCAGGATAGTTTTATATTAAGCTTCTGAAGCATTGAGGAATACAGTATGGTAGTGGAAGAAGAAACATTTCCATTAGAGAAGATTTTGAGTCTAGCAGTGATTCTCAACTATTTTAATTGCAAGAACCCCAGTTTGACATGCATTCGTCTAAGTACGGACCCCCATTTTATGGCATTCTATCTGAGACCCCAATTTATTGTAAAATCAATGTTAATGGGTCCATTTTGGTTCCATTTGTACACTCTATGAGTTACCCATAAGGGTCCATTTCATTCCTTTAGCCGGGGACTCCCTGGAACTCCCTCAAGGACCCCACTTCGAGAAATAATGCAGTTAATATCAGGTTGCCATTCCATATATCTTTACTGTTTTTTTTTAACCCATTAAGACCTAAGGTCGATACCTTCTAAAGCCTGACCTAAGTTTTCAGAAAAACAACACAAAAATGTTTTCCCCACCTGAGGGATAAAACAGGGGTTCCCGTCCACAATGGGTTGTGTACATGTATGTTGGGCTGAGTTGTACACTTTGTAACAAGTTCTATGTCAAATCTATAATGTTTTACATTGATAAACCTCATAGTTAATAGTATGCAGTATTAAACTGTGGATATACCCCAGCCAGGGTTCATCGTCATGCTGGCTTGGGGTGGACATTTTTGTCTGAACGATATTTTTGCCATGGAGTGAACAATAATGTTACCAGAAGCACACAAAGTGCCAGTCTCAAATGTATACTAGCACAGTGGTTCTCAAAGCGGGTTGAGAGGGACCTCAAAGTTCCTTGAATGTGGTCCAAATCGAACATTACAGGTATGTAACTCTGAGAGTGTATGGAACCAAATGGACCCATAAACACTCTCAGAGTTATGGGTCCTTAACAATAATAATAATAATACAAATAAATTGAGAACCACTGTACTAGTGGACTATAGTGTCATACATATCCTGAAGAAACCCTGGAGACTTGGACAGAAATTTAGTCTCATGATCAAAATTTCAACATTGTTAAGTAAAATCTAAAATCTACCATGGACAAAGACAAGTCTCGCCACGTGTCAATGTACAGACATTGATGATCCCTGTGCCAGGAGATATGATGGGATATGTTGTTTTT
Organism: Nannobrachium achirus; assembly: GCF_963921795.1. Lineage (NCBI taxonomy): Eukaryota > Metazoa > Chordata > Actinopteri > Myctophiformes > Myctophidae > Nannobrachium > Nannobrachium achirus. Next base: position 24,648 of record NW_027664909.1, read on the forward strand.
GTGTGAGTTTTATTTTTTATTTATTTTTTTATCTTTAAATGGGTATACCCCATTTGATGGTGTCCCATAGATGTTCAACAATGACCTATGACAGCTGAGGTCAAGACCTTTCCATTAACAGTTAGCCATTTCTAGCCTATGTACTGTAAGCCCTTCTGTGGCTGAATGATATGCCTTTAATCATGGACTCTAGGGTTCAAGATTCAGAGGTCATTATCAAAGCAGTGCTGCTGTGTACTGTTAGATAAGCATCATTGTGTGCCTGTCTGTCTGTCTGTCTGTCTGTCTGTCTGTCTGTCTGTCTGTCTGTCTGTCTGTCTGTCTGTCTGTCTCTCTTTATCGCCCGAGTTCAGGCCACAATGCATTTTGTTATACCCTCACTGAAGAAATATAGGCCTACTTGTCCTCTAAGTTCCTGTCATTTCAGATTAGATAGACTAGCTCTTATTTAGGATTCAAAACATTGAAATTTAAATGGTCTTGGACTTCAAGGACAACCCACATTCGTTTATAATCGGCATTGTTGCGGCCTATCTTTAGTTTTTTTGTTGAGCCAATGTAATGATGGTATGCTGGACCAATGAAGTGGCTAGTGTCCTCAGGGGTTGCTTATCAAGGAACTTTGACATTCTTGCTAGATACCTTGTTCACTATGTCAATGCCAATAAACTCCCCAGTTATACTCGTCTTGTTCACTTCCAAGATTAACGTAATGCTCATGCTTACCTGTAACTACCATTACATTCAAGAGAGACGCTGATAGTCCAATGAATGCTATGATCCTAATTAATTTAATTTCATAAACATTCAGATGTCCCTAACTGTAATGACACCTTACTGTCCCTTAAACTGCATACTTTATGTGGTCTTTACCCAGACATGTTCTGTTTTTATCCCCAGCAAAGCATAATCCTTTGCAATGCATACAGAAATAAGGACATTTACAAGCTGACTCAATTTGTTTATTAAAGGTATAAAAACAGACTGATTATGCTTAGCTTCTCTGGTAAGGTCTTTGGAATCTATAGGCCCAATCCCATTTTGACCTGTGAGACAGTCTGTATCCACTTAAAGCTCTTGAGCTCGACCCATTTCTTTTGTAACTTGCATCAGTTAGATATTTTACATAATATGAACCCAAGATAGACTGTAATTGTGACACACAAAGATATGCCATAGATGTAATCGGTATTATACAATACTGATACATATGAGCACTCTTTGGGTTATGCACTCACTGTGTGCACAGTATATGATTAGTTAAACTTCAGGAGTGGAGGCTGATCATTTGATCATGGCTGTGTGTCATTTACCTGATGTTGAGTAAGTCGTTACCACAACCATGAATAGTGCATGATTTTGCTCTATAAATTCACAGTTCAGAATGAAAGAGAGGAGCAGAGAAGTCAGTTTGGGAAATATATAATAGTTTATCAATTGCTTGTACTAGACAAAGTTTAAAATCTATTTAGCATGAACACCTGCAGATCATGTCTGTCTGTCTGTCTGTCTGTCTGTCTGTCTGTCTGTCTGTCTGTCTGTCCGTCTGTGCGTGTGTCAGTTATGCCTTATATCAATCTCCATATATTGCCAAGATCCCTGTTGTCATAAATATTGTGTCAGTCTCACGATAACCAGTGTGGTCGATCCCTGAGTGATCAATATTAAGCCCATATCTGGGAATGCCAATATGGACATGAACTTGTGACCGGGGAAATCACGCTCTTTCGAACGACCATCATTTCGACCGAAGGGTTAGCGACTCACTCCACGGAGGTTAGCGTTAGGGTGAGGGTTAGAGTCGGGTGTCGAAAAGATGACATGTAGTAACAGCGACACGCTCCCCCTGTGACAACATACCACCAGATAAACCCAAGCCAGCCATCTACTATGATGGCCTGGTGTGTTTCATTTTTATTAAACTAGCAGTCATCTGTGTCTCACCTGTCTTGATTAGGGGTGATTAGGGAGCATCACATAATTAAGGATTGCCTACAGGAAAGGTCAACCCACTACACTTACATTGTTTTGGGCTGCTAGGTTATACCGGTATGTGCAAACAACAATGTGCAAATAACAAGGTTTAACATTGCTCCTGTGAATAGACATTGTTCTATGGACATGCTATCCAAAGCTATGCTCATAAATGCGGTCTTGTGTGGACACAGCTCCACAAGTCCTTTATAAGACCTTTTAGTAGCTGTCGCTACTGCTTTCTTGTCTGTTTCTTGTCTGTGTGACAGGGTCGAGTGTGTGTACTGCATCCTGTAGCTATAATTCCATCCACTGCATGGGACTGTATCTGTGACAACAGAGCTGATCCCATAACCTGGGGGACATAACCTTGATAACAGAACCTGTGGCCGCATTTGCTAATAACTTCCAAACTTCACAAAACGCTAATACAGTGAAAAATGACATATGTCACTGTCTTCCAAGGTTCCAAGGTAATAGAAAACTAAGAATAAGAAATGGTCCGTATTCCATAGAAACGTTGAGGAATTCACCCAGTAAAAATGACCAGATTCAGTCACTTTTCATGAAATATCAGTTTGGACTGTCACCCAAAACTCTCACCCTAAACAGGCCCAATATATGGCAAAAGGTGATCATATGCTACATACAGTATAGGCCCTATTGTCATCTTCTCAAAATAGGTTATCAACATTCCAGACAGTATACTGCATTAAGCCATATTCATACTTCATCCATATTTGATTAGATATGGGTTATGCCAAGAAAATCGAACCATCGAAAATGGGACACCTTCAGATATGCCATAGATTTGATCTGTATTCTAGAAAAGGATAGTGCTCGTCAGAATGTCCAGATAGGACATACGGTCATATTTGAAATACACATGACAAAAATAAGATATAAAGTGATATTTAGAACACACACAACAAAGATAAGATGTAACTGGTTTCCGTATATAATATCCTCATGATGTATATTGGGTTCATATTTGACCAAATATGAAACACCAATGACACTGGTCTGTTTTGCCCAGTATAAATCACCCAATTCTGTGAATTTCCATGACCTATTAATATCATTTAAATGCCTCACCCAAAACAGGCCCAATGGCAAAATCTGTAGTAGCAATACTCCAATACCTCATATTCATACTTCTTATATGAGAAGGAGATGAATACTTCCATATTCCATATTTGATTAGATATGGGATGGGCCAAGTGAATATTGAATATCGGAATTGGTAGTAATTCTAGTGTCAATTCCAGAGTAAATATATGACTTTAAGTGATATATGAATGTAATATAGGCTGTATTTGTGACACATTCATATACATACCATAGATTTGATGCGTATTCTAGAAAAGTTGTTGAGCTCAGATATGTCCAGATAGGACATAAGGTGATATTTGGAACATACACATGACAGAAGAAAGATGTAACTGTATCCTTCTATAAAATATGTCCTCATGATGTATATTAGGTTCATATTTGACCAGATATGACATATCAATGAAATGTAGGATATATATCAGAAATGTTCTGTTTCGTGACCTATCAATATCAGTTAAAAATCTCACCCAAAACAGGCCCAATGGCAAAATATGTAGTTAGTATATTTCATATGAGAATATTTGATGATATATGCTACAGATATTATCATTATTCTACCCAAAATAGGTGTCAGTATATTCCTATATACTGCAATAGGTCATATTTATATGTTGTAAATGACAAGGAGATGAATACTTCATCCATATTTGATAAGATATGGTTGATGTCAACAAAACCTTAAATATGCATTAGAAATGGTCTGTATTCGGAAGTGGTTATGCTGTAAATATATGACTTTAAGTGATATATGAAGTCAAAGTCTGATACATCAAGATTTACCAGAGACTTAAAGGTATTCTAGACAAAATAATGTGATCAGATATTTTCAGATATGACCAAAGGTCATTTACGGAACACATACATGAAAAAATTAAACAGCTGCTTGTATTCATGAACATTCATGATGTATATTGGGTTCACATTTGGCAATATATGGTGCATATCAACAAAACTCAGGATATTTATCAGAAATGTCGGTATTCCAGAGAGAATCCAAAATCAGATATTTGGGGATTCTGGATATTTTAGCCCAAAGGTAATTTACGGACCACGTACATGACACATTTTAAATTTTGCTTGTATCCTAGTATGATATATTGTTTTCATGATGTATATTGGGTTCATGTTTGACCAGATATGTTGCATATCAACACAACTCAGGATATGCATCAGAAATGTCCGTATCTATAGGGAATCCAAAATCTGATATTTGGGGATTCTAGATCTTTTCGTCCATTGAATATGCCTCAGAAATGGTCAATATTCTCTAGCAGATCCACTGCAAAGATATGACTTGAGGTCATATATGAACTCACTATCTGACATATGAAGTATTCTAACAAAATATTGTGATCAGATATTTCCAGATATGACCTAAAGCCATTTACAGAACATATACATGACAAAAATAAAATGTTGCTTGTATCCTAGTACAACATATCGTCTTTATGATGTATATTGGGTTCACATTTGACCAGATATGGCATTTCCATGGAACTCAGAATATGCATCAGAAATGTTCTGTTTCATGAACTATCAATATCAGTTAAATATCTCACCCAAAAAATGCCAAATGGCAAAATCTGTAGTAAGTATATTTGATATGAAAACCGTTGATGATATATGCTACAGATATTGCCATTATTCTTAACAAAATATGCTGTCAGTATATTCATATATACTGCATTACGTATATTCATACTTTGTAAATGACAAGGAGATGTATACTTTGTCCATATTTGATAAGATATGGTTGATGTCAACAAAACCTTAAACATGCCCCAGAAATGGTCATTATTCTCTAGCAGATCCACTGTAAAGATATGACTTTAGGTCATATATGAACTCAGTATTTGATACATCAAGTATTCTAGAAAAAATATTATGATCAGATATTTCCAGATATGACCTGAGGTAATTTATGGAACATATACTTGACAAAATTAAAATTACGCCTGTATCCTAGTACAACATTTGTCTCCTTGATATATATTGGGTTCATATTTGACCAGATCTAGCATTTCCATGAAAGTCAGGATATGCATTAGAAATGTTCTGTTTCATGACCTATCAATATCAGTTAAATATCTCACCCAAAACATGCCAAATGGCTAAATCTGTAGTAAGTATATTTGATATGAAAATCGTTGATGATATATTGCCATTATTCTTATCAAAATATGCTGTCAGTATATTCATATACACTGCATTGCGTATATTCATACTTTGTATATGGCAAGGAGATGTATACTTCATCCATATTTGATGAGATATGGTTGATGTCAACAAATACTTAAATATGCCTCAGAAATGGTCAGTATTCTCTAGCAGATCCACTGTAAAGATATGACTTTAGGTCATATATGAACTCACTATTTGACACATCAAGTATTCTAGAAAAAATATTATGATCAGATATTTCTAGATATGACCTGAGGTAATTTACAGGACATATACTTGACAAAATTACGCCTGTATCTTAGTACAACATTTGTCTCCATGATATATATTTGGTTCATATTTGACCAGATATGGCATTTTTATGGAACTCATATATGCATCAGAAACGTTCTGTTTCATGGCCAATCAATATCAGTTAAATATCTCACCCAAAACATGCCAAATGGCAAAATCTGTGGTAAGCATATTTGATATGAAAATCGTTGATGATATATGTGCTACAGATATTGTCATTATTCTTGTCAAAATATGACAAGGAGATGTATACTTTGTCCATATTTGATAAGATATGGTTGATGTCAACAAAACCTTAAATATGCCTCATAAATGGTCAGTATTCTCTAGCAGATCCACTGTAAAGATATGCCTTTAGGTCATATATGAATCAATATTTGACACATCAAGTATTCTAGAAAGAATATTGTGATCAGATATTTACAGATATGACCTAAGGTCATTTACGGAACATATATATGACAAAAATAAAATATTTGCTTGTATCCTAGTACACCATATTGTCTTCATGATGTATATTTGGTTCATATTTGACCAGATATGGTGCATATCAAAAAAAGTCAGGATATGTGACGGAAATGTCCGTATTCCAGAAAGAATCAAAATTCGATATTTTGGGATTCTTGCTCTTTTCGCCCAGTGATCCTGAATAGAATATAGAAAATATAATTGGTCTGGTGGACAGTAACTAAATACATTTACTTGTGTACTTAAGTCGATTTTGAGTATCTGTAATTTTCTTGAGTGTCTTTAAAAGCATCTACTTTTGAACACCTTTTTTTTTTTACAGTAAGTACTTCAGCACTTTACCAGTTAAAAGTTTCCCAGCGAGGTGGCTCCAATTAGCCCTTCGCTAAATCCCACCCCAAACAGCGATTGTCCAATGCCAATCCAAATAGTTTATCAGCTCTTGCTATGCAGGTTGGGGAGGAACTTAGCAAAGCCCCCCCTGTCTGTCTGTCTGTCTGTCTGTCTGTCTTGTCTGTCTGTCTGTCTGTCTGTCTGTCTGTCTGTCTGTCTGTCTGTCTGTCTGTCTGTCTGTCTGTCTGTCTGTCTGTCTGTCTGTCTGTCTGTCTGTCTGTCTGTCTGTCTCTGTCTGTCTGCCAGTAAAGTACAATGTCCCAAAAGACTATACAATGGTTTCAAGGCTCAAGAAAGAAACAGTGTTATATTTGATTTCTCCACATTGTGAACAGCTACAATGTCAAAAGTTGGATCATGCAGAACACCGCTGCCAACAAGGAGCATGTTCAAATCATAAATATTAGATTATGAACCCATTCAGGACAGGAACCCATTTTGGGTTTCTTGTTGCCATGTACAGCATAGTAGCCTACATAGCAATTTTTTCTCAACCTTTAAATTTCATGGTATGCCCTTAACTCTGACAATGTACAAATGGACCTGTCATTGTTCATTATGTTCCATTTGCACACTGTCACAGTTACAGAGTTGTATGGGTCAATTTAGACCCCCCTGAAAACTTAGTTCAGGAATTAGATGTCATTTTTAGAATCAGCCTCAGTCCTAAATGGTTTAAAACAGGCTGTAAAACTGTAACCTAATTTGATCAAGACTGTCATTTGCTCACCTTGTTTGGAAGAAGATGGAGCACTTGTTGACACCTCCTCATCGCTCGATCTGGTTCCTAAAAAAACAGTTATAAGAACACAATCACTGCCAGTGGTCATTGTGGTGGTTCCAGGCAGTCCCCATTGATCAAGACTGTCATTTGCTCACCTTGTTTGGAAGAAGATGGAGCACTTGTTGACACCTCCTTATCACTCGATTTGGTCCCTAAAAACAGTTATAAGAACACAATCACTGCCAGTGGTCATTGCAGTGGTTCTAGGTGGTACCCAGCTAAATGGATAGTTGGTTAACAAATTGACACTTATAGATCTGTAAATCTGAGTGAAATATGAAATCATATTACACTCCAATATGATCTTGTTATGTCAGTGTTTGTCATCTACTGACCTTTTTTGGAAGAAGTAGATACCTCCTCCACATCACATGGTCTGGTCACATCTTGTGGTCTGGTCTCTGAAAACTCAACATTGCATTGTCCGTTCCCTAAACAGTAATAAGAAAACAATACAATTACCTCCAGCCACAGTAAAGGTTAATGCTGAGATCAAATCTAACTGTATGCAGTTTTTATGTTTAATACTGTATATTACAACCTGTATTATGTACAATATACTGTAGGTGTAACTTTTAAGATGTCATTAATTGCCCAAAATAACCATTGACGGTGTGAAACCCTACCAGACGCTATACAAAGATTTGTATTTGGCACTTCTGCGTTTTAGTATCAAGTGAAGAATGGCAGGAAAGAGGGAGAGAGAGAAGGGGAGAGACATGCAGCAAAGGTAGTCATGAGTGGGACTGGAACACGCAACATGCTGTCAGGCCAAAGCCTATATGTGGCATTTGCCTGGATTACTTGGCCAGCAGGCCAGACTCTATGTTGAGAAACACCACTTCAAATGGGGAGAATAAACCTCGACTTTGTGCTCTTCATTTTGCTCATTGTGGTATGATTGTAGAATTCACACAAAAGAATGTTAGAGAAACATTAGCCACATCTATAAGCACACAATGTGTGGCACACATAGTGAGCTTGTAGATCGGCTATTTTCACTACCTCTCAAACATTTTCTAATGGAAAATCTTAGATTTATGCTTTTTGGGGAATGATTTAACCATTAAATTGATTAAAGTAGAAAAAGTTGTAAGCAGTAAAATCATCATTCATGAATCAATATACAATCAGGTCATGTGGTACCTGTAGGAGAGATCTGCATTTGTTCCAAGTCCATCCCAGCAAAGTCCCCTATCCGCCCCTGCTCGAAAGCCATAAGAATCTTGCTGACCTTGGCGATTTGGAGGGTGTCCATGTCCAGCCTATAGAAATCCCTATGTATATCTATTGTATGGCCCATGTATCTTGACAACTGATCAAGGTCATTCTCTTTGAGGTTGAGTACATTGCACATTGTTTACGCAGAGATGTTGAACAGACGATATCGGGATTTTAAGCACCACACTCATTGGCAAATCTTCTAAGACAGTCGCATCCTCTTAGCGCGGTTAAGGCCCCTGGCAGCGCAAACAAGTGAACATTGCCTTCCCTCACATCACATTCCTTTCTCTTCTTGCACATTAACTCAAGTGCTTCTTCATTAGCTGGATTAAGTAGGACAGGAACATTCCTGTCTCTCTTTTCTGGAAGTTCAACTCTGGTGAAATGAGAGAACAACATCATCTCTTGGTCTGATAGGCAATGTTTAAGCTCTTCAAGGGGCACCGACTTCTTTCTTGCTTGGAAGTAAGACATTTTCATTTGGGAAACTTCACCCTCCCTTCGACGGTTGAACATGATGACACTTGCCAAAGTAACCTCAGCGAGCTCTCTCCAGTTACCGGGTGAGGCCTCTGCTTTCAAGTTTTGCAACTTATTTAAATGTGCATGAAGAGCTTTGACATCCCTTGTTAATGGCAGGAGCTTCGGAGCATTGAATCTGGCCTCCTTAAGGTCCCTCAAGGCAGGACCTGACACATATTCATGCCATCTTGATAAAGACACATCTACAAAACTCTGGAACTGCTGTGCTGCCTCAGTATCCTGTCTAATGAGAGCTTCTGATTTTAAGAACAGAGCAAGTCTATTCAATGTTTGGCCAAGTTTAAGCGAAAGACTTGGCTTTTCCGTCTTACTCGTTGTGATGTTGAAACCGGTTACTTTTCGTACAGCTTCGATGGTCACCATGAAATGTGCAGGATTCACCAGATCTAGGACTGTCTCCAGAGCCGTCTCATTTCTTGCTGTCTTTAGCAGTTTCGCGAAATCCCTCAGCCTCTGTCTGACATGTTTGGTTGTTTCTGACATTTTCGTCATTGACTTATTTATCAAATGGTTAGCAAAATCTCTGATTACTGGCTCACGTTTGATGATTTCTGTGATATCATCAGGACGCATGATAGAAACCATTTTCTTGAATTTCTCTGAACTGCCTGTAATAGTTGGGTCTGCAAACGAGCTGGCGGACAGCACTCTGTTTTTGCCACATCTGGTCTTGTTTGCCTTTTCTTCTGGTGTCTGGAAACTGCACTTTAGAGCGTGTTTCCACAGCAGCTTTCTTTTTATCAGCGCCAAGCAGTTCTTGCAATGAACAAACGCTTTCCCCGTGACATCTTTAATGAGTCTCTTCCTAGCAATGAGGCACCCTGCTCCACTCTTAAGCACAGATGCATTGTGTAGGAAGTTGCCAGTGTTTCTTAAGAGTTCCAATTGTCTTTTTCTTTCCTTTGAATTCTTAGGAAAGCTTAAGGCCTTGGCAACAACCACCTCCTTACTGTGACGACGTTCCAGATGTCTTGCATATTTAAGAACACAAGTTTCACAGAAGTGGCAGTACTGCTTTTAGTTGTATATTCTTTTTCCATCAAGGTTTTTGGAGACTGCCAAAACAGACACTGTTGGTACATCATCTGGTGGAACGTCATCTTCTGTACCAGGTGGACTCTCTGATGGTAAAACAGACACTGGTGTAGCACCATCTTCCGTACCAGGTGAACGTTTTGATGTTGACGTGCATCGCAGTACACTGTCTTTTCTAATGCTCTTACCCAAACTTTTCAGAGTTGTGGTGCTCTTTCCTCGAGCATTCAGCTCTGGAATCCGATCTGTCAGGTCATATGAGCCACTTTCTCTTTCACTGCCATCATCGGAGCTCTCAACATAATGAGCTGGTGGGCGGTATAATTCCCCGCTACCTGTGCTGCTCTCATCATCGGAGCTCTCAACATCACTTTGAGGTGGTAGGTGGAATTCTTTCACGCTATGTGCGGAGTCATCATCGGAGCTCTCAACATCACTTTGAGGTGGTAGGTGGAATTCTTTCACGCTATGTGCGGAGTCATCATGGGAGGTCTCGTCATCAAGTTGAGGTGGTGGGTGGAATTCTTCTCTGCTATATTCTTCATCCGACAAGACCGACATCCTTAGAGACGGTGCAGGGGAGCTTTCGGCAGGAGCCTGAGGATCCAGGAACACATCCAACGTGTCACTATCCTGAATAGAATATAGAAAATATAATTGGTCTGGTGGACAGTAACTAAATACATTTACTTGTGTACTTAAGTCGATTTTGAGTATCTGTAATTTTCTTGAGTGTCTTTAAAAGCATCTACTTTTGAACACCTTTTTTTTTTTACAGTAAGTACTTCAGCACTTTACCAGTTAAAAGTTTCCCAGCGAGGTGGCTCCAATTAGCCCTTCGCTAAATCCCACCCCAAACAGTGATTGTCCAATGCCAATCCAAATAGTTTATCAGCTCTTGCTATGCAGGTTGGGGAGGAACTTAGCAAAGCCCCCCCCCCTTGTAAAAAAGCAGATCTACAAGCTCATAGTGTGGCACTTGATGCCGCGCTATGAGCTTGTAGATCTGCTATATCTCAACAGCTAAAGTATGACATAATGCTTAAAACCCCAAAAGCGGTTCCTGTTCTGAAAGGCTTAAGCGTACCTTGACGCTGGACTTTGCACGTGCAGAGTTTCTGGGAGGTGGCCGTGCAGGGTTTATGGGAGGTGGGTGTACATCTACTTGCACCTGCAGAAGGTCACAATAGAAAAACAAAATGTGTTCAACTCAGTGTTCACCTTGTTCTACTAACAAGTGTAGACAGAAACAACTGGATTCTAAATACCTTGAGGTCGGTGTCTTCTGGCAAGGTGATTGTTCCAGGTTTAGGCATAGCTGTTCTAGCTGGTTTTGGCTCCAAACGTTGGCTCTTTGTTGGAGGTAACGCCTGTGCATTTGTACGACACTGGAAAAGAAAAGTAAATCATGTTTTAGCTGGATATTCCATCTTTAGACCTGTAGGGTCATTTTAGCCACACTAAGAGCATGTAGATCTGCTATATCTCAACAGCCAAAGTTTAAGCGGTTCCTGTTCCGAAAGGCAACAAGCGTACCTTGACACTGGACTTTGCACGTGCAGAGTTTCTGGGAGGTGGCCGTGCAGGGTATATGGGAGGTGGGTGTACATCTACTGGCACCTGCAGAAGGTCACAATAGAAAAACAAAATGTGTTCAACTCAGTGTTCACCTTGTTCTACTAACAAGTGTAGACAGAAACAACTGGGTTCCAAATACCTTGAGGTCGGTGTCTTCTGGCACGGTGATTGTTCCAAGTTCAGGCATAGCTGTTCTAGCTGGTGTTGGCTCCAAACGTTGTCTCTTTGTTGGAGGTAATGCTTGTGCATTTATACGACACTGAAAAATGAAGTAAATCATGTTTTAGCTGGATATTCCATCTTTAGACCCGTAAGGGTCATTTAGATACTCTCAAGAGGTAAAATCTTTGTGAGGATTTTAAAGTTACCTTCAGGGCAGACTCTGCTCGTGCTTTGCTTCCATAAAATAATCGTCCTTCCATCTGCAGATTGTCAGAATAGAAAGAAAAAAAAAAGATCAACTAATGCCACCACCAAATGCAGGCTTACACAATACACATTGTACACTGGCAGTACATTGCAATTTAAATTAAGATTAGCCATGGTACACAGCATCTGGGAAACTCTCCAACAATCACATGGAGCATTGCAAAAAAAATTCCAAACCAGGCACGTGCAGAGAGTGTTAGAGAGGCAGCGGCTGACATCCCATTAAGAGGGCACCTTTTGAACAAAACGTTGTCGGGTAGACGAGCTGTACGGCTGAGAGATTTGGTATACATAGTCTTTTTATTGCTTGGAATGGATACACAATCATGAAAACTCCCTAGTGCCGAGTGCCGCGCTGCGAGCTTGTAGATCTGCTATTTTTGAAAAATCATGAAAATTAGAATATAAGTAATCTATAAGTGTCTTTTGTATCCTTCTAAGGTTTTTGGAAAAAATATGTTTCTTATATCAGCAATCTGGCCAGCCATCGTCAAAGAAAAGGTCCTTTTCACTCTACTGGAGCTCAGTTAGTCTGTTCTTGAGAGACTACTATGTCAGTGGTTCTCAAACCTTTTCATGTGAAGGGCCCCCAAAATGATATTTATCTGGCCACGGACCCCCATCTCAAAATATCTAGTTCCAGGGACCACCCAGAAGCAAAATTTGAGTTACAAACGTCCGCTTTGAAAACACATCTATTCAAAGATTTGCACACATTTTCACGACTTTTTCAAAAAATAGCAGATCTACAAGCTCGCAGCGCGGCACTCGGCGCCGCGCTGTGAGCTTGTATATCTGCTATTTTTCACTGGTTAACAAGCATTCAATAAGTCTAGGCCTAAATGGGTTAAACAAAAGAGGCCTGTCGGCTGCCGGACTAAATAGAGAAAATAGCAGATCTAAAAGCTCTCATCGTGCTGCGACATGTTGAGAGCTTCTAGATCTGCTCTCTAAGGGGGGCAACCCAGCACTCATCATCTACTAGAGATGTGGTGTAACAACATGGATTTCTAAACACATTTGTTCAACACAAATTGCTGTTCAAGTTCAGGGATGCTGAATGCTGCCTTTTTTCCCCTTCATTTCATCCTTCATCAAATTCTAATGCATAATTTTAAACTTCTTTTGTAGCCTTGAATTAGAAAAGGCTTGATCAAGTATTCCAGTACTACTCAAACCTCCCCAGAATAATAGTTATGGTGAAAACAACTAGGCCTTCCAATTGATTATTATTATTAATATTATTATTAACAAAAGACATCTATAACATTTTTTGTAGTGACAATAACCTAAGTAAGTTGAGAGGTTTTAAGACAGTCAATAAACTGTTTCTTAACAGCTCTATATCAAGTTATTCAACATAGGCTAAAGGCCCATTCCCACTGGGCCAGATAACAGATATCTGGAGATATTTCTCCAGATATTTTTCCATTCAAAGTGGATGGTAGATACAGATAAAAAAATATATATACCACAGATATTTGCAACAGATACTTTGATCTGTGGCAAAACATTTTTTTTTATCTGTATCTACCATCCACTTTGCATGGAGAAATATCTGGAGAAATATCTCCAGATATCTGTTATCTGGCCCAGTGGGAATGGGCCTTAAACCTGTTTTTTACTCAAAACCAAAAACATTGTGACTGATATGGCCTAACTATCAAACACTATCAATCATCATACCCTTGACACCTGACTCCATTTATTCAACCCCAAATTCATTCTAATCCTTACAAAGCTTGCTGGACAAGTCAAATGACAAAACAGACAGAAAACATCCTCACCTCTTCCCCACCCACCCTGCAGCCCAGCAGCCCAGCACTAGTGTGTCTGTGTGAGAGTCTCAGTGCCCAATCTGCCCATCCCCCCACTGGTGCGTCTCAAGCTAATCAACGAAAGGACCTTCAGCTGTGGCAACCCCCCTCCCCTCCCTTCCCCCTCCCTTCCCTCTCCCTCTCCCTTCGTTCACAACTCAACAAGGAACAACTCTGTTTCTAACTCCACTCCAAGCCTTACCCAAATCAAACACGGATCAATGTTATTTCATACAGTGTTTTCACTTGCAAATGAGTGATACAGGGCTGTATTGATGATATATTAATGTGAATAAACTACTTTCTGAGGGAGTTCCAGGGGGTCCACATGCAGCTTATTTGAAACCAAATTATGGGTTTGCAACCTTTGTACATTCTCAGAGTTAAATTAACATTGATTTATATAAATCGGGGGCTCAGAGACAGAAATGCCATTAAATGGGACTCCATAGACTAATGCATGTCAAACTGGGGGGTCCTTGAAAGTAAAGAATCACTGCTAGAGCTGTAAAAAGCTTATTTTATGGGGGTCCCTGGCAGATCTTTTCAAAAGGGGCTAATTATTGTCAATTTGTGGGTCCTTGACATGAAGAAGTTTGGGATCACTGGATTAGACAATTTATTTTATACATAAAAAATTCTAGAAGAGTGAAACTAAAGCTTCAAAAACATTCTATTTTATGACAAAGATAAGCATTCTTACCTTACATTATGAAGAAATGTGTCTGAAAGTCCAAATACATCGTCTGGAAGAAGAAAACATTAAACTGTCCCAGTCTGTCTGGCTTGTTTTTCCTTTCAGTTTTGATTCAACCTAGAGCTAACAGGTGATTGGTTCATTCCAGCTCATCAAAACATTGACAACCTAGAGCTAACAGGTGATTGGTTCAAACCTCTGTTTGAGGCGGGCCTGTGTGTGTGAGTGTGTGTAACTGTACTAGCATTGACCGGTCTCCAGGGGGCAGGCACGAGCACAAACTCATACACTCGCCACACACTCAGGGGGGACCATATATTATAAAACATACCACTTAAGCCTGATTTTATATGGTGGTCATTTGAAAATAGCCGATCTGCAAGCTCACAACGCATCTTGTAGATCTGCTATTTTCAAACATTTAGTACTTTTACTTTTGGTAATTTAAGTACTTATTGATGCCAATACTTTCATACTTTTACTCTCTCACACACACACACACACACACACACACACACACACACACACACACACACACACACACACACACACACACACACACATATATATATAACTGCACAATGCATGTAGTGTATAGAAAACATAGCTGTTATTTTTTTACTTTACTTTACCTGGTTGAGTGTAACTCTTGGTCAAAATGCAGTGAGACTTGATGTCCTCTTCAGTAACAATTCAATCTTGACTTCACTCTTCGATGTCAGCCAGCATATTACCTTCTAAATGTGACATGGCTTTATAAACCACACAGGCCCTGATTGGCTTGCATTAGTAACATTATCCTGATTGGTCAAAATTCATTGAT